>NC_088343.1:30620000-30757500 GCF_036884655.1 Musa acuminata AAA Group | reverse complement strand
AATCCTTGTCTTTACAATAGTAAATATTCTATTAATTAGAAAAAAAAACCACATCTTCTTGGTAGGGTCACAAGTCTCTTCCACCCAAGCTTCAGATCAATTACAAAGTAGTATAGTACTCTGAAAATAAATATAAGATAAAAATATATCAGCAACTACACATGTTGGTAGGAACCTCAAAATAATCATTAAAATAATCTTTAATATTTATAAAATAAAAATAAATATCAATAATTTAATAAGAAATTATAATATATTGATTCATTATAAAACTTATGCATCAGAAAAATGATGATAATTTCTTACATAATAAACAAAATCATGCATCAGCCACATGCAACACATATATAATAACAAAGGCGTACATCACCCGATGGTGCACTCTCCTAATAGCGGATGTAGAGTCATATTCTACGAGATGGATTTCTCCCAACAACGGATGAAGATAATCCATATCGCACTCTCGATAGCGAATGAAGTGGTATCCCTCACCCACCCAAGTGGGAATACATTCTTCCTAACAGCAAATGGAGGAACCGTCTAACCATAACGTCTAACGACCCGCTAATCCCTGAAGGGAATCGTCATACTTGCCCTCGGCAGGGATACATAAACATCCATGATCATTCATTTAGACTCATTTATTCACTTACGCATGCATCAAGAAATCAATATGATTAAATATTATGAGAGACCATACTTGATGTAAATATGCTAGACTATGTTCATTAATAGCTCTGCATTGTGATGGGCCCGCATCTCCTTTCACATGTTACACTTCCAATGTGAACTATTAGCTTAGTCATATCTATTACATGATAATAATAATATCAATATCATAAACTTGAGAAAAGTAGCAAATCAATAATTATTTTCAAATGATATCTCTTGATAAATCATTTAAATTCATCAAATCAGGTATGAAATATCAATCTCTCGATAGTCCCGAATCAACCAAAACTCTAATTGGAATATCTCAATTGACTTAAACTAAACTTAATTTGATTATGACATAATGGAACTAACCTCAAATCCTTATAGAACCAATCTGGAATGACTCTAGACTGATATAATTTAGATTTGATTGATCTCGATTAAATCAAGTAGGTTTGAATTAGTCAAGTTAGTTTGGAATAAATTTTCAAGAAACCATAAAAATATATATTGAATCCCTAAATGATTAATATTTTTATTTTTAGACCATTAAAGAAACTATTTTTAGTTGATGGAGCACTTATAAAAACTATTTTTTCTGATTTTTTTATTTTTGGTCAATTTATTATGAAATTATAAGTCAAAAAATTTCGTTTATTGTTAAAACTTGTCACATGAATCCTTGATAATATTTAAGTGGTTCTATGATAAAAAAAAATTACCTTGAACCCTCAAAATATTAAATAAATAACTTTTTTTAAAAAATTAAACTATTTATGCCTAAATTTACCCAAATTGATCTATTAATATTTAAAAAAATAAAAAAGAGTCATTGAAGCCTACACAACTCATTTTCGAGGTCTCATAAAATTTTAGACCCAAAACATAAAATTTGACCCTAGTTACACTAATTTTGAATAGGAGTTATACTGTTTTTGGATCATATTCAAAAAACAATATCATAATCGTATTCAAAATCAGTGTAATTAAAATTATTCTTTCTAAAAATTTTAAAATTTTCATGAAGCCTTGTCATTGACTAGAGAAGCTCAAAATAACTAATTTTTCAAATTTTGGACCATTGAAGAACCTATATTTAGTTTTTTAAAAAATAGGTCCTTTAGGTTCAAAAATTGAAAATAGGTTCTTTAATGTTCCAAAAATAGAAAAAAAAAAGGGGGTCATTTTAGGCTTCTCTAATCAACTACAAGTATTTTATATAAATTTTATATTTTTGAAGAAAAAACTTCAGTTCCATTCGGATTACTCATTTTAGACTAAATTCAACTTTTTAAAGACTAAAATTAGTAAGATACATATTTTAGTGGCTTAAAATGTAAAAAGATGTATTTTATTTTTTGTATGTCATTTTCAATATTTTCCTTTGATTTTGGGGATTTTTTTAGATTTTCATTATTTATTTAAATTATATCAATAGTAGCATAATATTATAATTTACTTTATATTCAGTGATCCGAATTTTATTTTGTTTTTATAATATATTTATGGTAATTTTTATTTATTTATAATTTGATTATTAGTTTCATATTAGTTTTTATATTTTTACTATTATAAATTGATACATTAATATCATTAATTTTTTTTTATTCTGAATCGGTCCAATATTTGAGTTAATTAAATCGGTTTAATAAAGAATATTGGTTCAATTGAATAATTTTTTTTCTCAAAAAAAAGGGAAAATGACAAAAGAGTCATTGAGAGAAATACAAAAATTCTAGAGACTCTCCCTGAAAAAAAGAAAAACTAATATGGGGCCGGCCACGGAAAAAAAAATAATATTAGGGATTTTTTTGAAGGGAGGAAATCGCCCTGTAATCTGCTTATTATGCAATGGTATTCATATAAATTAAGTGGCAAGTGGCTGCGGCCTCGGTGATCGGCGTGTTGGCCTTCCTTCTACTTCTGGATCTTGCAGAGGCGACTTCGGACGAGACATGGAGAGCACACTGAAGGAACTGAGGGCGGAGGGGGAATCGGTGATGAAGCCTAGGTGCACCGTGGCCGGCGGCGTGGAGGACGCCTATGGCGAGGACCGGGCCACTGAGGAGCAGCTCGTCACGCCCTGGACCGTTTCCGTTGCCAGGTCTCGTCTTTCGTCCCTTGATTTGATCCCTCGCTCATCCGACGTTTTCTTTTCTTTTCTTTTCTCTTGCCGAATCGAGCTGGGGTTACTCTTCGACCACACTTTTCTAGTGATGTCGATGAACTAAAACAAGAGATCTTTTCTGTTCTACTGAAAATTTTCACCTGTTTTCGTTGGGGATTACTCCCTAACTCCACTTTTTAGAGAAGCTGGTGGAAGGGGGATGGAACAGAAACGACGGAAGATGATATTTTGAGGATTTCTTGTTTTTATGTATACTATGGAGATCACTCCTTAAAACAACTTCTCTAATGAAGTGGACGCAAGTGCAAAAGAAGCAAAGTAAACAAAAAAAAAAAAGAGTCTTTTCCCCTGCAATGAGTATCCTTTACTTTTCATTTGTTATGTCTTTTTTGTTTTATTTGGGTCGCTGGATCTTCATGATTTTTTTTCTCTTAAAGACTTCTTTTTTAGCAAATATGATTAAGCAAAAACATACCTTACTATGTATTCATCGGACTACAATCTTTCTCCTATATTATGTAAATACATAATGATTCAATTAATTTTTATTCGAATAGGTGACATTGAAGTATATTAGATCTATAAGTTGGATTTTATATGCAAATTCTTGATGGCCTGGTCTTCTTTTGTTTTATCATGGGTAATGGAGTTGACGCATGCCCCTTTGCTACTTAATGCCTTTCTAATTTTGTTGGATCGTCTGGAGTTGTAGAAAGACTGAAGCAACTGTACTTTTTTTGGGGGGTGGGGGTGAAATGTAAGATCTAAATAGAAATCTTTCCTTTTGTTCTGTTTCTCTGCATTTCACTTCCCCTTGTAAGTTGCTCTTTGCGGACTCGCTCGTTTTTTCCCCTTGACCGATTAACAACAGATTTCTTTTCTCTGACAGATTACTTGTCCTTCGTTCTTAAACATTTTCTCACAACTTTGTTCTTTTTCTTTTTGTAAATGAAAACAAAAATGATAAGTCCATGGTTAAACTAGCAACTACTAGTGTATTTATTGATCCGGAAAAGGAAATTTTTCTTATACTTTTTCTTGTCCAGAATTCTCTTTTTGTAGAGTTGCTTGTTTTAATTATATTTGTTTAGGTACAGTGATCTGTTCTGTTAAGATCTTGCTGAAATAGGTAAATCATAAAATTCTATATTTTCCGCAGCGGATATTCTTTACTGAGGGATCCACGATTCAACAAAGGGCTTGCCTTCACTGAGAAAGAGAGAGATGCTCACTACATACGAGGCCTCCTGCCTCCAGCATGTATCACCCAAGAGCTTCAGGTCTAACAAAATTTTATTTCATTGACCAAAACTTTTATTGATACATAATGAACACCACTTACTGCTTTCAAATTTGAACTGCAGGAGAAGAAGCTCATGAATAATATTCGACAATATCAACTTCCTCTTCAACGTTACATGGCAATGATGGAACTTGAGGTATTTGCAAACAGCTTTTATTAACCATTTTTAGGTGAATTTGGGCTGTCGGTTTATGACCAATTGGTCTATGGATATGTGATACTTGCTTCTCCAGGAGAGGAATGAGAGGCTCTTTTACAAGCTTTTGATCGATAATGTGGAAGAGTTGCTTCCAATTGTTTATACTCCCACTGTTGGTGAGGCTTGCCAGAAGTATGGTTCAATTTTTAGGCGTCCTCAGGGCCTTTTCATCAGCTTGAAAGAGAAGTAAGATATCTTTCTACGTCTCTTCTATATTATGCCATCTTTTGTCAATTAAAGATGGGTCTTCTGTCTTACAGGGGAAAGATTCTTGAGGTCTTGAAAAACTGGCCTGAAAAGAGCATTCAGGTTATTGTAGTCACAGATGGTGAGCGCATTTTGGGTCTTGGAGATCTTGGATGCCAGGTTAAAGATTTTACTGCAGTTTTGGCTATATATATGAAACAATTTTGAAGGCTCTGCTGGTTTATTTGTGGTGGGATATTATACGTCAATATATGTTTGATCTTTTTGCTGATATCTTCATGATTTGTTTCCCGAACTTATGCAGGGAATGGGAATTCCTGTTGGCAAGCTTGCCTTGTATACTGCTCTTGGAGGAATTCGCCCATCTTCTGTAAGTGCTCTTTGCAAGTTGGGTTTAGTTGCATCTCCTGGGTTCTTTAAGCTATATAGAAAACAGTTAATTCTCCTCTCAGTTTTCCATTTTTTCTGCCTGTAAGTGTTCCAACTATCATTTGGTACTTTTTAGTGCTTACCTATCACAATTGATGTTGGGACCAATAATGAAAATTTGCTTGGGGATGAATTCTACATCGGCTTACGGCAAAAAAGAGCCACTGGACAGGTACCATCTTTGAAAAAACTGTGAGTTTACTGGTATAGTGTGCAGTTTGTTGTCTTAAATATTTGTTTCATATGTATGGTGTAGGAGTATGCTGAGTTACTGCATGAGTTCATGACTGCTGTTAAGCAGAACTATGGGGAAAAAGTCCTTATTCAGGTAAAATGCACTTGATGAGATATCTCAGTTATTTGAGGACACTTGCTTTCATATTTATGTTCCCTTGATTTTGCTATGGATGACATTGGTCGAATGGTTCTAGTTTGAAGACTTCGCGAACCATAATGCATTTGAATTGCTTGCAAAGTATGGCACAACTCATCTGGTTTTCAATGATGACATTCAGGTACCAGCGTAGAATTCAATCTTCTGAATCTTTACTTTGTAATGCTGAGTAGATGATATTCTAGAAATAGGGAAATAACAGATATGCTAATGGGTCATTCCATGGACACATTTCAATTTTGAAGGGCCGACCCTTCCAAAGATGAAGATCCATTTGGGACTGTTACCAGCCCCTAGGATTTCTTATCTCTTCCAAAGATGAGAGATAAGAAATAAGATCCATTCATGGCTGTTACGAACCCTTCCAAAGGGTCATTCCTTGCTGTAATATCTCATCAAAGTCCACCTTTTTTCTTGTTACTACAGGGAACAGCTTCTGTTGTGCTTGCTGGACTTGTTGCAGCTCTGAAGTTGGTTGGTGGAACATTGGCAGATCAAACTTTCTTGTTCCTTGGTGCTGGGGAGGTCAGTCTCCTTGCTTTGCTTTTCTTCTTTCACTGAAAATGCAGACACTTTTAACTTATTGTTTGCAAAACCTTTCTGGAACTTTACTGTATAGAACATTTTACTAGTACTAGCACCATACTTGTTATTAAGTATTCATTTCATGGTGCCAAGGATAATGCCTAAATAATTGAAACTGTGACTGTTAGAGTCACGTTTAGATGTCCTTACCTATCTCGTATTATTTAGTACTTGGGGACTTCTATATTTACAGGCAGTATTCGATATGTAAAATGAGTTGCCATTTTCTGAAATATTGTGCTTCTACAATGACATTTTCTAACATTTAAAGTTTGTATATTAGATCTGATTAATATATTTCAACTACTGACAAAGCCTGGTTTTTAGATTATTACAGTTATTTATGGTATTTGCAGGCTGGTACTGGTATTGCAGAACTCATAGCTCTTCAGATGTCAAAAGAGGTACTGCAGCATAAACCATCGAGTATGCCCTCATAAATTTCCACGAGTACTGTAATATGGGCAAACATATATCTGTACATAAGATTTATTTAGAACATATCTGAAACTCTGATCTCTGTTTTATTTTTTTTTTTTTGTGACAATTAATGAACATATTGTCACTGCTGTAGTCTAAAGTACCATTAGAGGAGACTCGGAGGAAGATTTGGCTTGTAGACTCAAAGGTATTTAGCTAGTTATGCTTCTGTCTGTTGGATTTAGTCAATTGTTAAAATAATGCAAAGGTCTCTTTGTAGGGTTTGATTGTTAGTTCACGCAAAGAGTCTCTTCAGCACTTCAAAAAGCCATGGGCACATGAGCATGAACCTGTCGGTACCCTCTTGGATGCTGTGAAGGTGCAAGAGTCTCCCCTCATGTTTCATTACCTTCTTATATATGAATATCTGTAGGAATATCCTGAATGTTATTTTGTTATCTACTCCTTGAATTCTTTACTGATGCAGGACATAAGATGGTCTTTTGGTGCAGGAAGGCCTGTTTATAGTGATGGCAGCAGGTCAAATACCTGCGACTTCACCTGAATTCGAACTTGAACCCAATTAAATATATGAACCTGAATTTTACCCAACAAGGATGCAGGATGTAGATGGCCTTTAGGTGCAGGAAGCCCTGTTCGTAGTGATGGTAGTGGGTATAAAGCCTCCACACTTCACCTGAACCCGGACTTGAACTCCATTTACTTCGTATCCAAACCTAAATTTACCGAACATGGATGCCTACCTTCTATCCGGAACCCGTCTTGTGCTCAACTAAAGGGTTTCTAAACCATTGTTTGACATTTTGGTTATTGTTCTCGTCTTGTCCTTGGTCAGACTGGTATGGTTCCAGTTAATGAGGTGTATATGGGCACATTGTACGCCAGGACGGATCCAGTACCCTTTTTAGGTCCATGCAGATCTAACCTAGTTCTAGCCCCAAACCATGCTGATCTAGAGAGATTAAACGTAGACATGCATGGATTGGAGCTTCAATTACGTGTAAGTCAAGCATGAATCTTATATGAAGTCCCTAAATTAAGTCCTTGTAGGGGTTCAGATTTACCTAATTTCGAAGATATTAGCCACTTTAATCTTCAAACATTCTCCTTGAAAAATTAGGCTTCTCCAACAATTTTTTGAATATAGAGAGATTTGAATAGGAGGAAGAAGGTTTGGGAAGAGGATTGAGACAAGAGAAGGGAAAGAGAGTTGATGAGGGCTGGTTTCAAGAGTGAAAAAGGGAGAGAAGACAAAAGGAAAGCGAATATAGCTGTGAGGACTGAAATGAAGGCTTGTTAACTTTCTTTTACACCTCACAAGAGACACCAATGGGTCTCTTTGAGGTCCAAAGGACTGTAGGTAGTTCTTCCACTGTTCAATTAGTGCACTATCACTTACTCTTGGTTCTAGGCGATCGAAAAGGAATGCCCAAGTGGCCGGTTTACCAATTTGATATATGCATGCTCGAAGTATATATTAAGTTCTATACATCACGTTCTCTTAGTGTTGGTGATAGACATGGAGGTTAACAGTTCTAGAATCCAATGTACCAGTCTTTGGGTTTCTCCATCACAAGTATACATTAAACTTATGCCTTATGTATCATATAGTACCAAATGATTATCTCTGTATTGCTCCATAACTCTGGAGTGTGCGAACCAGTTAGGAATCCTTACATCAAGTTTGGTTCCCTTT
Organism: Musa acuminata AAA Group; assembly: GCF_036884655.1. Taxonomy (NCBI): domain Eukaryota; kingdom Viridiplantae; phylum Streptophyta; class Magnoliopsida; order Zingiberales; family Musaceae; genus Musa; species Musa acuminata. The sequence goes on along the minus strand of NC_088343.1, from coordinate 30,749,464 downwards.
TTTAGGCTATCAAGCCAACTGCATTGATTGGCTCGTCTGGAGTGGGAAAAACCTTCACTAAGGAGGTCGTTGAAGCCATGGCCTCCTTCAATGAGGTAGCACTATTTCCAAAATTCTTTTATCATGTGCTAGTGAATAATAAAATGAGTTACCTCTGCTTTTCTTTTGCAAAATGCAGAAGCCTATTATTCTAGCTTTGTCAAACCCGACCTCACAATCTGAATGTACTGCTGCAGAAGCATATAATTGGAGTAAGGTAATACTTCCATTTAACTATTTTGCCTCCATGACATTGTTTGTAATCAGGTTCTATAGTTGAAACTTCTTTTCAATTGATAGGGGCAAGCAATATTTGCCAGTGGGAGTCCGTTTGATCCAGTTGAATACAATGGCAAGACTTTTGTGCCTGGCCAGGTTCCTCATTCATCAACATACCTGTGATTTCCATCGATTACTTACATTGCTGATGTTTGGAGACGTAGGCCATGGCTCATCATGTCTGTTTTGTTGTGTGCTGTCAGGCAAATAATGCATACATCTTCCCAGGATTTGGTCTTGGCTTGGTGATCTCAGGAGCGATCCGCGTGCATGATGACATGCTCCTTGCAGCCTGTAAGTTGAAGAGGATTTATAACTGTGACTTTCTTCCAAAAATGTTTGTTTCTTGAAAAAAAAAAAGAAAAAGAGAATTGAGGTTCACAATCTTTAGTTAGAGATACCTAGTACTGACCACTGCTTGCTAACTTTTCCATGGAATGGTTATGCGAGCACCAGGTATGACATAGGGATATATCTCTTGGTTGTGCTATTATGCTTTGCTTTCAGGTTTGTTCTTCTTCTTAGTTCAGAAGTGCACATGGATATGGCCATATGGATTATACCCTCTTCCATCGGTGGTTTATGAAATCTAGTCTTTTCTAACCCTCACTTCTGTTGAAACAGCGGAAGCTTTGGCAAACCAAGTGACACCGGAGAACTTTGACAAGGGGTTGATCTATCCACCCTTTTCCAACATCAGAACGATATCGGCACATATTGCCGCTAACGTTGCAGCTAAGGCGTACGATCTTGGTACATTCTTTTTCATCCTTCATCCAACGCATTCCTTCTTTTCCGATGGTGCCTTTGCAAGATTTAGGCATTATTTGTTTGTACAAATTATAGGTTTGGCAACCCGGCTGCCACGTCCGCAAAACTTGGTGAAATATGCAGAGAGCTGCATGTATACCCCTGTCTACCGCAGCTACAGATAAATTAGCGGATGTTACATTGTCGCTATTATGGCTTTTATGTTGTAAAATGCTTTGTAGTTTTGAACTGGGGATTGTGTCGCTGCAGTTAATAAAGACTAACTTGCAGAGCTGCCTAGATCTGCAGTTGTCGCCTGCTTGCTGCAGATGCTGTTTAACCCCTCGTCGGAAGAGGAAACTGTGCTCAATAAACTACTGCTTGTCGGAATTCTGTCTTCATAGTACATATTATTTTTGCTGAGTGTTGACTCTGCTTAATATGCACAGGGAATACACATGTCAACGATCTTTTAACGATCGTGCTGATCCTTCGTGCTAGGAAGGAATTGACGGACAGACAGACATATTGTGTTTAGTTTTGCCGTGGAATCAATCTCGTTCTGACCACATACGTATACGTGCGATGAACCTTACGAGCAACAACAAAGCCACGGTAATCAAAATCCGAACTAAACCGGCTGGTCGGACAAAAACATGGGATGCGCCGAATAGCGAACCAAAATTAACTTAATTATTTATTTAAAAGATATTTACATCAATCATGAAATTGGGATTGACTGTTCTAACTACCAATGTTTATATTAATAATATTGATTGATACTAATTATTTTTTATATAATTTTTTAATTAATTTTAGTTTTTTATAAATCTTTTATTCTATATTATTTTTTTAAAAAAAAATTAAGAGTCAACTAGAAAGTTCCCAATTTCAAACAGGAGCATTTGGAAATATTATGCTTAGACACATTTGGCAAATTGCAGAATTTTTATGTCCCTATAATTTGGAATTGCCTCTCGAGAGTTGTCCGAGACAACTTTGATAAGCACTTGGAAGAAGCAAGTTATTGGGGCTTTTGCCTGACTGCTCGTGAGCTGCTGCGTGTGCCTCTATCGTTTCGGCGTCACCCTCCCTCTCCTTCGGCTCATCCACTCGGGTGACACGACCCTTTCGGTTTTCTTGTGGAATCTCATTCTTATCATATATATCCTAGATAGTGTTGGTGAACAAATATCGTGGTCGATGAGTCAACACGGGTTGGTCCACAGGTCAATGTCGGAAGTCTTCTATCGGCTGAGTTGAATGCCGAGGTCGACCGAGCCCTCACGACGGGGTGTTGATCAGCGTTCCTTTGGGTGCCGATCTGGGCGTCGCGTATGTTGAGCTGCATCTTTCCGTCTCCGGAGTGGTTGGCAGCTCGTCTTCGTGAGGTGGCCGCATCCTCGGGAAAGTATGTTGGTTGGCGTTGGTTGGGATTCGGGTCGATTGACTACTCTCCTTCGTGCGTTGGATGGCGATTCTCGGGTTGAGATGCTCGCAGGTCGTGGGCGGCCACTTTCCTATAAAAATGGCCCTCGTTGGGTGCTTCCCGACGAGTCCCCTCCAACGAGCAAGTTAGTGGAGTATTCAATTAATTTTTTCCCTCTCTTTTTCTCCAAGCCAGATGCCGGTCAAAGGTCTTTATATTAGTACGTGGGTCGGTTGTATGTGGGTTAGCATGGTGGATGTGTCAAACAGTACCTTGGTATGGATTCTGACTTGGCGTGTCTTGGGGGGGCCGCGCCCTCGGGATTCCCGAGACGTGACGTGCCGAGCAACGCCTTAGTACGGATTCTGACTTGACGTGTCTCAGGGGCTATGCCCTTGGGATTCCTGAGATATGATGTGTCGAACAGTGCCTTAGTATAGATTCTGACCTGGCTTATGGTGTCGATTGTGACGTGTCTTGGACCCAAAATATGTCATATCAGATAAGTAAACCTTAAATAGTTGGATGGATAGATCGATTTTTGGATAAACTGTATGGAACATAAAATCGATCTAATTTTATATTATAATAAAAAATTGCCTAAAGACTCTCTAATTTAAAAAATATATTATTTATTAAAAAAGACATTTATATTAATCATAGAATTTCGATTGACGTGAGAAATAAATTAAAGCATATAATTTTATAGTCGTTACATACGGTCGTCGCTTCCCTGTTCGGCTAACCCAAGCGATCGATCCCCGAGACAGCAGCCGAAGAAGAGCTCCTGTCTTCTCTTTCCCTGCATCTCCCACGGCATTAGATATGAAACTGAATTAAAATAAGACACACGAGAGAGGAATACAAAGATCGGACAGTGACCTCAAACAGTTACTTTTTTTTTATTATTTTAAAAATCTAAAAAATTATCATATATTTGTTCGCCCAATTCAAAACCTATTTCCCGTCAACTGTCTGTCATGTTTTGTGGATTGATTTTTACCCCCCACAAAAAAATACACTATATTGTATTTTGCTTTAAAATATTATAATATTTTTGTTTTGAAAATATTATCACATCAATATATAGTTTTCAAAAATACTATACAAAACACTATACAGTGTTTTTAAAACACTATATAATGTTTTTTGGTTAAGAACCAACCTCTAAAACACTGTAAACAGTTGGTAGAAAAATCTTTTGAAAGTAGAAAAAAAATGATAACTTTTTGAAAGAATATTTTTTGAAACATTAAAAATGGGGGATTACTGTTTGAGAATTATTAAAAAAAAAAAGGAGAGCATCATCATCCAGGAAATACCCAGAGAGAGAGAGAGAGAGAGAGAGAGAGAGAGAGAGAGAGAGAATATTTTCTGAAACAATTGCCCTTCTTTAAACTCGTTTTTGGTAGCTTAAAAAATATCGATAGCTTTCTACATTACTTAGTTCCAACTCTTATACAGTTTTGAACATGTTAACTCCTGAGGCAAGCAATTCAAGCAGGCTACTCTCTATCTGTGGACTTTAAACTCCATAGGTAGAGGTACAATAAGTCAATCACTTTATGAGAAACATTAGCAAAAACAAAATAATAATAATAAAAAAATCTTTACTGCTTGATGGTATCTTTCCGAATTGTTTTGACTCTCTCAAAACACATTAGATTATTAATAGTAAATTCTTTTGTTAAATAAGTCTATCTCTCTCTATCATGTATAATATATATACACAGAAATGGATATACAGAGTGCAGCTCGTCCAAGGTTGACCTGATGATAGGTCAATCTCTGAAACCTATTAAAATCATTGGCACGCTCTGTAGGAAAAAAATCAAATCAAATCAAATCAAAGCTCAAAACTGCTCCGATAGATTGACAGTGTGAGTGTGTCTCCATTATAATAAGTTGTTAAATTATTATGATAGTTTTATTAAATAAATGCCCCTATTGATCCTGAAAGACTTGAAGAAAATAAGTTTAATTATTACCGTATTTTTTAATAATAATAATTATTATTATTATTATTAATTTTAGATGATAAAGCGAAAGTAAAGTTTTTCGAGTAGTCTCGTCGAGTAGTCTCGTCGAGTAGTTTCGAGTAGCCTGATATTGTTATAAATAACTGAATATAAATGCAGAACTAAGTATACTATAGTCGATTAAGGATCAAACATCGAGATTCATGATACAAATGACATTTACAAGCTAATGTCATCAACATGTGATGATTATTAAAATAATATAAAATTAAAAAATGAAGCTCTAAATAAGAACTTCTTTTTTACTTTATATATATATATATATATATATATATATATATATATATATCATCATCATCATCATCATCATCATCGTCGTCATCATCATCACTACTGTTGTCTAAAGCAGCGGTAGAAGAAGAGAGTCGGAAGAAGATTTGGCTTGTAGACTCAAAAGGTATTTAGCTTGTGTGTGTGTGTGTGTGTTGGAATTAGTGAAATTGTTAAAACAACAAGGGAAAGGTCTCCATTGTTATATAGCTCGCTCACGCACACACAGAGACTGAGAGTCCCTTCATCTCTGACAAATTAAAATTTTAAAGTGTAAGACATGAATCCTAAAGGAAACAAATGGTTGCTCATATATTTTACCTAATTTCCAAGAGATTAGCCGTCGGATCTTCATATAATTCTCCTCGAAAAAGTAATCAACAGCTTACTCTTCTTGCTAGTTTTATTTGCAAACGGGATCACTTATCCCACCGAGGCTGCATGAATGCCCGAGCGGCCAGTTTTACCAATTTGATCCATGGAATCACCCTCTTTTCTCTCTACATCATCATCTTGTTCTGTCGATGGTGGTGATGGACGATGGAGATTTAACAGTTCCAGAACACACTGTTGTACCAGTCTTTGGGTCTCGTTTATGCCTCTTATGTTATCATTTAATACCAGATGTTTATGTACGTGATCAACCGAGCACGCTCCGACTTGGCATGACGACCGAGACAATGTGACTCTGCCCTCAACACATCTATCTAGTCGTAAAAGCAACTCCGCCCTACTCGAGATATCATCATCAACATAGAGAGTAGTAGTAACACAGTTTTTAACTCGTACACACTACTACAGTTTGAACCAAAAAAGAGAAGACAACATTAAACTCACTTCTCCCTTTTGGTATTTTAATTTGCTTCATTCTCTGTCTTTATGTGTATCATCTACAACCGAAGCACTCCGGATTCCCCAAAACGACTTTGGAAGAAGATGCTTTTTTGTGGCGGTGAACAGCCAGCCTATGTTTGAACCACACATGTCACAGTCTGCAATAGTCCATGCATACCTGCATAAAATTGCACTTTGATCACAAATGAAAACACCCTCAATAAAAAGGAATAACGTCGCCATCCATTTCAACATAAGCAAATAAAAGCTAAATAATTGCATCAGCTTAATTATTAATTGCATGAGAAAATAAGCGCCAACGACACAATATTAAATGCCACAAGTATACCACAACAAAAGCATATCTATAAAGAGAAACTTGTTTCATGAATAACTTGGAAACAAGCAGCTGATGGAAATAGAAATACCAAAGCAAGCCATTTTGTAGCATAGTTACTGGATCAACCCCCAAAACTATTTATTGGCTTTTGCATTTACCCTATACTTCACATGCAAGCTGATTTATATAACAAAAAATACCATGATGAAGTTTATCCTTTGATGAGTTTGAATCAATGAAATATAATAATTATTTGCTACAGCAATATCATCAATCCATATGATTGCTAATTCTCTAACAAATATCTGGTACTTCTTCTAATCAATTACTCTCTAGCTACTCCTTATCTCATTATCACTTTCCGTACGTTTTTTTCTCTATACTCAAATTCTTAAAAGATTGATATTCTGTTAAACATACAGAGAAAGAGCACCTAAGTTACCAAATATTTCTATTTTCTCATATTGAAATTATTATAATCATCATGTTTTGCAAATATATATTAATTTTATATTTTCTATTTTTTGCATTACTTTTTAGACTGATCTCAATCCCATCCCCATTCATATCTGATCTGTTTTGCTCGGTTCTGTTACAACTAGTCCACTGTCAAAAGCATGCACCTTCCCAAAATATAAAGCCAGAACACAATGCCAAAGGATTCTAGTTCAAGCGGCACAAGTGTGTGGCCAACTGCTAGAACAACTCATGGCAGGGCCACACCTGTCGGCACAGCCAGCCAGAACAAAGCGGATGAAAAAGAAAAGAAAATATGATGATTAGAAAAGGAAAACTAATAATTCATATCCATTCTGCAAGTTGCCACCGCATGTGCTCTTCATCTTTAACAGTTCATGGAAATGTGTCAGCCGTGGAAATCCTTAGAAGCCTAGAAGTTGGCAGAATTTATGACGCAACTCCTGAACACCCAAAATATCAAGCACGATATTGAAAATGGTAGGCCAGACAAATTTAATTAAGCCACTGTGATGAGATTAGTAGTACTTTTGGTTTGGCCAAGAAAGCACACAGTATCTCAAAAGGATAAGCATATCCAGGTCCTTTTGTTCCAATGCCTAATTTGAATTCTCACCCAAAATGATATGAAAGGAAAACATATTAATCATTGATGATGCCAAATATGAAAATCTGTGTTTCCTCAAAGCTTATTCACAATCAAAGAACATTTTTATATGAGCCCATAGAAAAAAATTATCAAGTCAAAATTAATATATAGATCAATAATAAGCTTAGCGATTCCATTTAGCTATAAACTCATACATGCCATGTGGAAGATCAAGCAATGGTGAACACAGATGGCCGCTTGTCAACCAATGCAGCATCTGCAGTAAGGTCTTGGGGCAGAAAGGATGGAGAACAATAGACTCTTGGACCTAACCCAAGTTAGACAAACACAACCGTTAATAGAACAGGATTCTACATGGCACTGGAATGATAGCATGTAGTTGTATTCATGATTGCAATTAAGCTACCCCAACATATATGTCCATACATTAATCAGAAACCAAATTCGGTTGAAGGTTCTTTAACTAAAAGAACTCAGATTTCCTTTGATAGAAAAATCCAGATATTCTTCAGTTACAATATTGAGATACAAGGATTAAGACTACTGGATCCAGATGCATGTAAAAGGTTAGTGGTGAACATCTTGGAGCTAGATAGACTAAAGCTCTTCAAATAAGAAAAGATTAAGTCATAAATGACAGAACAAACAATCATTTCAAAAATGTCACTGCAGAGATGTAGAGTTGGTAATTCCTATATAAATTTGATGGTCTGATTGGCAAGAGTCTAAGAAGTAATTTTAAAAAGAAAAGCTTTTGTTTTATGATTTTCAAATAAATCAATAATGCATCTATAAGCCACATCAAGATCATGACAAAATTGGCTAATAAAGAAACGTATCTCCATACCCTGGAAACCAGCTATGTTCTTTAACAGGGCGACCACGAAGTTCAAGCCCACTCGCACAGCAAACAGTTATGGTCTCATGAACAAAACCATGTGGATTCACATAAGCATTGAGGGGGCCATCACTAGACATTACCACCATATCACTTCGTTTAGCAATTAAAACCTACAAGAAAAAGAGAAAGTCCTTAAGATCACATATAAAAAATACCATACAGCCACAATGACTTCACTTGCAAAGCATATCACTCCCTAAGTGAAGCTGCAACGACTGTTTAAACAGATCACAGCGACCTAACATGCATCTTGCTAGAAAAGAGGTTAAAGATATACCTGACATATTTTGCAACGTATAAGATTGAAGCCATTAAGTAATTGAATTTCCCTTCGCAGTCTATAAGAAATTCCATCAATCTCTAGCAGCTCCTGCCTTGTTGCTTCAGACATTGGAAGTTTGCTGGCAATATAAAATGACAAAAGATCCGGCTTTCTTGCATAGTCGTCTAACCTTGGGTTTCCTATTATCTTCCTCCAAAGGTCTGCAAAAACAATAGCATATCATCTTAAACAAGATCAAAAATAATAAAACATACAGGAAAAATCAAAACAACTGATCGTGCAAATATTGGCAGATTACTCGGTTCTCAGCAAATAATGTATGGCAGTGTGAATATTGTAGCTCAAGTTCTTCAAAAGAAAAGTGCTCAAGTTCTCTCTGTTCAAATTTCTATACATGAAAACGATAATGTCTACAACAAAAGGTCAAATAGAATGCCACAAATGGCATTATCTGCCAGCATTATGAAGAGTGAAGTTCTTTCTAACACAGAAACTATCAAAAGTTAGCTTCTCAATTTGGTTCAACAAAATTTGGAGAACAATCAACTTGAGCTCATCCTGCAGTGATCTATTTTCTGTCATACCGCTTCCTCTCTTCACAACAACATTCTCTTTTCCAGACAATGTACACTCTAGTTTCCACCACTGACCTATTCCCCAGTCCTGGATACATGCATCTCTCATATAAATATTTTAGCATATCCACATTTGACCCTAACAACCCAAGCTATTATATGAGAGAAATTTCTCTCTTAATATTCTCTGATTGTCGGTGGCATTCTAGCTGAATTTTACTAGTCATTGAAAACCCATTAATGTCTAGTATGAGGGAGCAGTAATCTTGGGACCTTATAGGTGGCTCAAATTCTCTAACAAGTGTAGAGAATGAAAATAAAAGACAAACTGGAAAGCGTAAGACACTAAACATGCCAACTATTACAACAATTTTCCAATTAACCAGGCAACAAGTTCTAATATTTACAATAGCTCATCAATCAGAGACTAATAAACCTTGGACAAAGGATATTTCAGCGGTTCTATCAATAAATATCTCTAGGAGAGCCTAGCACGAGCAAACCCATGGACTATGCTAGTAGAGGTTCTGCATTCCATGGTTGAACACTATAGAAACTGAGTGGCATATATGCCAACTTATATCATACACAAGACCAATAATACTTTCAAAACAGTAAGATTCATGTCATACGACTATAAAAACACTGTACTGGTTGTACAGAACCACCCAGAATACGTATGAATCCCAATAATTTGAAACATGGCAACAACAAACAAAAAGAAAACAAAGGAAACTGTGTAACAACAACTTATGGTAACATGCAACTATCCCTTTTCTAGGGATAGCTCAACCATACAAAACAGATTTTATCTTTACATGCTGAGATTTACGAGTTGCCACTTTATGCTACGACCACTTACAACAGTTCACATGCATGAGAAAGGTCGTCTTACCTGCAGCTCGTCGAGCAAGTGAATATGAATCATACATTTGGTAAGCCCAGTAAGGTAAAAAGGTCATTGGGGCATTGAATTGCCATTTTGACTCACTAGTGGCCAAATTGCTTTCCACTTTTTCACCATCATCAGACCTTTCTCTTGGGGACCACTCAATTCCATACTTACAAGATTGACTTGATTTGCCCAATATTTTTGAAACAGAATTTTTGTGCCTTCCATTCTGCTCATGCATAAATTCCTCATCAACACTTGATGGCTCAGCAGATCTCTCAAAAATACAAGGAGAATCACCAGAATCACTTGGTGAAAGCGACACTCTCATGTCCATTGAATGATCACTTGTGATGCTACCATAAGACATACAGTCCCAACTAGTTTCTGCATCCTCATGCCCATGCTGCTTAAAAGGAGAACCACTCGAACATGTAACATGTGCAAAACTGGGCCTCTGAAAGTTGCTGATTGAAGCTAAGCGTGCAAATGCTTCCTTTGGTGTTCTCATTGGAGTATCTTCCTGAACAATTTGGACCTCTCCACATGGCTGTTGAAAGAAGGGTAACCTTTTGTTAGTCTTCTGTGAACAACAGGGCCAAAAGGCGTGAATATTGCTGAACTCACTGCTCCTTCAGCATCTACCCAGCGGCGTCTTAGTCGAAAGCGTTGTTGACCACGAGCAACTACATTCAATGAACCATCATCTAGACGGCGGTATTGTCTTATCTAGCACCGCATGTAAAAGATGTGTGACTTAATACTGTACTTTTGGACAACTTTCACAGAGGGATGATAATATTAACAGACCAAAATTAAATCGAAGGAAGTATTTAATACACAACCGACAGCACATAATAAAACTTTTCTTACTATTATCAAACGAATTAGCAAAAAGACAATCAAGAAGTCCAAATGCCAGAAATAAAAATTTAAAACAAAGATACCTATCAGAAAGTTATTCACACAGGGATTTTAAAGATCACTTCAACACTTAAAAACTTATGAAACAAAGTATACTTTCCATCGTCTTGATGGCAGTAGTCTTATCTAGGACCGCATGAAAAAGACATGACCTAATACTGTACTTTTGGACAACTTTCACAGAGGGATGATATTATTAACAGACCAAAATTAAATCGGAGGAAGTATTTAACACACAACCAACAGTACATAATATACCTTTCTTACTATTATCAAAAGAATTAGCAAAAAGACAATCAAGAAGTCCAGATGACAAATGAAAATTTAAAACAAAGATACCTATCAGAAAGTCATTCACACAGGGATTTTAAAGATCACTTCCACACTTAAAAACTTATGAAACAAAGGATACTTTGCTTTCCTAAATGGCAGCAAGTTTCAGCAAACAGTACTATCTATTTCAGATAACCCATAATCAAGAAGCCACATATGATAGGATAAACACTTCTATTGCATAAGAAATATTAGAAGGTAGCAACAACTAAAATAAACTTCAGGCTGAAATTGAACTTCTCAGTTCCTGGCAGAATATTCCTGGAACACCTAGTCTACCAAAAATTCACATTCATAAAGGCTGCTATTTAGATTATTCAGCCACAGGATATATTCAGGCTGCTCTTCCTTGATCTTAGTGATATATTCCCCATATAAATGATAGTTATACCGAAAGATGAAATTCCAATCACCACTCCAACATAACTTGCTAATCAAAATAAAACATATGACAGAAGGGCCATGTGATTACAAAGACAATTTGTGTGTGGTAATATTCAACTAAAATAATTTAACTTGAGATGTGATCCTTAAATAATTCAACAACAACAACAATGATGATGACGACAAGCCATGATATCCCAACTACTGCTAGATCTTTTCCCAGCAGTGATACAGAATTACATTTCTAGTTAAATTAAGAGCATTAAAAGAGTTAGAGAACATTAAAATAGAAAAAGGGACACATTATTACACGTTTCAATTCTAATGCTCCTTTTAACTGCATAAAAGCAGATAACTGCCAAGTGTTCATGCCTTCCAAAATCATAATGAACCATAGACAGACTGTATAGTTTTTTTTCTTTGTCAATTCATCCTCAAACAGGTACAGAATGATACTCCTAGAATTATTAATCCTAGGCTCCTGTTAAGTAAATTTTCAACTTTAAACCTTTACCGTGATTCTAAAGTGCATTTTCTTATTAAAAACTAACTTCTAGTAATCAAATAAATCTTTAAATTTTACTACCTTATAAACAAACTAAATGATATTTGTTATTCAATGCAAGCACAGATGGCGTATTTACCTGCAACAGTTATAGTTACACTACTTGAGGGAGGTTAACAATATATTTTTTTCATAGTGCTGGATCTAAAAGCTACAAAAACATAAGCAAAATTTCTATTTACATGTGTAAACAAATCCATACCTCTGCAGTAGTCCCAGTCAAGGCAAAACGAAGTCTTCCATCATCTGGATGCCAATGAACTCGAACCTAAACCAAATTTTAAAATAGTCATAATATGCTATAATGCAATGCCTGACCCAATAACCAAATAATTAAAAGATGAAAAAGGAAACTCAACATACCACACCTATTGTACATGGCGCATCAGATTGGCTCAGAGCTTTTTCCACTGCAGCTATAAATCGTGGTTGAATAACACGAAGAGGGAGTGTTGCTTCAGGAAACAAAACAACCCCTAATGCATGGCAAATTTAATAAATTATACTGAAAAACTAGCAACACAACTCAATCTTTCATAAGAGACTTGGCCACACAAAAGAATTAGACAGAAAAGAGCATTGCATGTGCTTGAAAATGGGATCCAATCACAACATATGAAGTGAACATTATCGATGTACTGAACATACTAAATATACAACAAATCCTTATTCAGGAGCTCTGTGTGCATCACTTTTTGCTCCTCATACAATTTGCCAAACAAAACAAAGTCCCTTCTTTGAAAATATCAAGTTAGCCTAATTCTAATGCATGAAGAATACAACAAAGGCAGGCCAAAATTTTCAAAACTTGACTCCAAAAACAATGAAGAAAAATAATTTTAAAAAAATCAATAAACCAAATGCAGCCTTTCAAAAACTATGAATCTTAAGACCAAACTCAGTTGACAAGATAAAGAGATGGGCAAAAATAAGGCCAAAAACAAAGCTTCACGGATGTTTTTCTAGATGCAAGTATCAAAACCAATTACATGCCAGCTATAATAGAAAGGTAATTGAATTAAACTCATTGTTCAGAACTTTGGCAGAATAAGACATCAAAACCAAATATTCCATGATATTAAAAACTAGTTACATGTTTCAAGTATATGCATAATCTGTAAGATCCCGATTAGTCCCACATCGAAAGTGGACAAGATTAAAATTGATTTATAAGGATCTGATGAGTATACTACTTTCAACTTCAGCTTAAATATTTTGATAAATGGTTTGGGCCAAATGAAGTTGATAGACCAATTAACCCATCATGCCCAGGTCGTGACATTTGATATTAGAGCCGACTTAATATGCTAGAGGTTAATCTAGACTATGCTTGACGAGGATGTCAAGCTCATGAGTGGGGAAGATTGTAACATCCCGATTAATCCCATATCAAAAATGGGCAAGATTAAGATTGACTTATAAGAGTTTGATGAGTGAACTACAATGAACTTCAACGTAAGCATTCTGAATAGTGGTTTGGGTCAAACGAAGTTGATAGACCAATAAGCCCATCAGGCTCGGGTCGTGACATAATCAGGCAACGAAAAAGCATTCAGACAATTTCTCTAGAGAATAACTTTGTTCAAGGTTGCATGTCATAATATTCGCCAAAGCCTATAAAAAGAACATTTTATAGCCTTCAGCGGGTGCAAAATGAATGTCCCAATACTAACACCACTTTTAATTGCAAAGTCACAGGGCCCTAAGTCGCCATGCTTAAATTAAAATGCAGATGTCTAACAAAATCTTCCATTTATATGTCTTGGCAAGACTAAGCTTAAGCCCATATTATGCTTCAGGTTGGTGAGTTCAAGCAACAAGTTCCATAATAAACATTGCAAAAGCATCACAATGGTGGATAAATATAAAAAGGTAGAGAACATTTTCTGGTAGTGTTCTAAAATTGTCCATATCATCTGTTACAATGAATTCAGCAGCTGCACATCCTATCACATGTATGATAGAGACTTAAAAAGTGTTCTGGAATGACAACCATACCATAGTCTCAAACCAGATAGAGCGACCTGCTACTTCAAGATGAATAGCAGCCACTCCAAGCCCGATTTCATTGACCTTTTTTTTTCTGTCACAGTGTGAGATATACTATAGCATTTTTGTATGATGATTTAGTGAGCATTGTCTACCATTTACTTTGGATCAAAAGAATCATGTTTTCATCCCTTTATGGTCAAAATTTATGTCTGGTTGAAAGAGGGCAAGCCTTGGTGCCACTGTAACTGTGTCCTAGACAACAAGGCTTGGAGTCATGGAAACAACTCTCTACTTACAAGTCTAAGACTTTGTGTATTGACCCATCTTAGACCCTGCATTGATGGAACCTCAGGCACTAGGCAGCTCTTTATAAAAGAGACTGATTATCTGTCACAAACTGATGGAAACCTCATGACTCAAAATTCAAAAATTGCGACAGTTTAAGTCATTGAGAAAATTTTTCCTCTTTTTGTGTTATCTTCAAAGGCAAGTTCTATTACACGGAAAAGATGATGACCTCAGATAGAATATAAATATAAATAATGCTCTTAAAGTGGTGGTGGCACTAAGATCGCTAAGCTTTACATATGCAATCTTGGTTTTATAATAACTAATGTCAACATCTACCTTCAAGATAGAACATTGGAAGGTTCAAGATTGCACCGCCGTCCAAAAACAAAAGTCTTCCATGAGTATCATCAACCTCTGTCACAAAAAAGGAACTATAAAGTTTTAAATCGGCAAGACAAAACAACACTACTTTCTGGACAAACAATATAAATACAATTACCACCAAGATATGAATGCAAGGAAGCCAAACAAGTATTGTATGTGAAGCCACCAACTGGACCAGCCCCTCGATAACCATGACTACTTCACAGAAAAATGCACTCTCATTAGAAAACTGAAAAGAAAATCATGCATCTGCTCATAGTATCTGTGCAATCAAAGTTTCTCTCTTCTTTTCTTTTCATAAGCCCATAAACTCTGGTACCTCTCTTTAATTACCCCAGATCTCCAGGTCTTCTTTTTTTAAGACAAAGAGAACTATCTCTAATGAAATGATAAAGAAGCAATAACAAATAAGGATTTATGTCATGTGTTAACTCTCTCCCTCTCTCATTCGCAAACCAAATTGGCGTAAGCTAAATAGTGGCACAACAAGGCCTTTCTCACATGTTGATAGAAGTAGAAAAAGAGAAAAGATAAACAAATTCGTGGACGTTCCAATACTTCGCTCCACAGCACAAGTGAGAGACGTATTATTGCAAAATGTAGGTGAAACAACAGGAAACAACAACAGGGAGAAGAAGAAAAAGAAATCATTAATTCCAAAACATCTGTCCAATCCTAGGGCAAAATATTGAACTTCAAATAAGCACCGTTGTAAGCCAAATACTTCCACCTTGAAATATAGTGGACTCCCTGATACTTCGAATTCTAATGATACCAAAGAAAATCGAGGTCCATCAAAATTAGGGTTTGTTATTTCTTCTGGATCGGCTTTGCGGTGGTTAGAGCGGCATTTAGCCCTAACATCTAACATCCAAGAGACCATTCTCCCCGCATCTAACATCCAAGCCCTAGAACGCAATCGTCGCGAGGAAGGGGAAGGGGGTCCGAACCTAGCAACGGCAGACGAAGCCAAGATCCCAAGAACAAAGTAAACCATCAAACCCCACATCTATCATCCAAACGTAGGGCACGATCGCAGCTAAGAGACCACCAAGGGGAACGAATCCAAACCTGGTGAAGGCGGAGTCATCATCGTCATCGGAGTCGCCGTGGTGGTTGCTGTCGACCTCTTCGACCTGGAGCTCCTCCATGTCGAGCTCACGGATCTGCTCCATTTGAAGCCTTTCGTGCTCCAGCAATCGCCCCTCATCCATCTCTCGCATTCGTCTCTCTTTCTCTTTCTCTATCTCTTTCTCTTCTGTGGATTTCTCTGAGAATACAGAGTCACGAAGATGAGACCGCTTTCCCTCTCGAAGACTCGTATAAATAGATAAATAAATATGGATATAGATATCTTCCTGTGCACAGCGCATACGGTGACGCTATGGATTGATTTGTCAGCGAGTAACGATTCCCCATACAGATTGATACATTAGTAGGACCCACGAGACAGCAACAACTATGGCTCTCTTGCCGTAAACATAGGTGTCCTCTGCTGATAGACTCGGCGAGTGGGACTGCCGCGCGTCCGGTGTGCCGAATCCTCAGTATGCCAACGCGGCTTAAATCAATGCCCACTCCACGAAACTGAACCGATGTGCCGTCTCACGGAGACCCCCACCCAGAACGCTCGGGCGTCGCCGATACCAGCCAATGCGAGGCCCTTCTTGCATGTTGTGCATCTCGACAAGGTCACGGAGTCGCACCTTCATGCCTCTTTCCCGGGGAAAAATACACTGTTCTTAAAGCGAACCCTAGATAGTTAATTGAAAACGACCAGCTCACTTGGGGTCCATTTATTCTTTGGCCGAGAGGAGAACTCCATGACAGGATTAAAGATAATGGATGATAACATATACATACACATAATGATATATTGTCCTATATCATCAGTTGGAGCTATCGAGAAATAATAATACCTCATCCATGATGTCCTAATCCATGACCAAATTGGCATCCTAAAATAATTAAGACTGGGAATCAATCCCTTCAATTTGCAATTAACAAGAGCTGGTCACGCACCGAAACGACAGAGATACTCCAGATTCTTTCGGTCGGCGAAGTAGACGGATAAGGGTGCACTCTTCCAACGCAATAAAATCAGCACATTCCTCCAGTGTTCAACAAATATTTGTGTAAATATAAAGCAACAATGTAAATGATTGATGAAAATTTTAATAACCTATTGGTACCAATGGACCATAAGATATTTTGACCTGTATAATATAACAACATTAAATAAAATAATCAGAAATAGATAATAAAATAATACCTATTTGCTCTGAATGCTAATACTTGGTTAGTAAACTACATAAAAACTTGCATGTATATGCTCTCGTAGTAGTTAAATTCAAGTATAAGATTTTACTTGATGACTTCCAAGTATCTCAATACTTAGAAAATTATGCAATGATGTGTTACATATATGAATGACATGCTGCTTCCACTAAAAGATAATTTACAGGCTCGTCATAATATGTGGAAAGCTTGCTTAAAACATATAACCAGTAGCAAAGTCAAACGTAGCAAAAGCACTTGCTCTACTGCCAACGTTTTGGAGCCTTCAGGGAAGATGATGACTGGCAATTGGTAGCTTTCCTTGTGCCTGGTGTGTGATGAAATATATGTTGAGCAATTGGTAGAGAGCAACAAAGAGTTTAATGTGATGAAAACGACATATATAGATGGATGCATTTGAACTTCCATTACTGAAAGCAAATATAGATATCATCGCTTGCACAAATAAGAAACTTTTTGAAAATTTATGGCTCTCAAAATTGAGCATGGAAAAGATCAACGGGTTTGATTGTTCAAATTGTCACTTACGTATTGGTCATTTTGTTTTGATTTATTAATGGAAGTATGGCTAACATATTGGTACCTACACCTTGAAACCACCATTTCCTTTTAATCTAACACTTCAACCCTTGTTTATTTCTTTTAGTTTTTTTTAGAGATTGTGACCTAACCTACATATGATTGTTACTGTCCCTTTTAGATATGTGAAACAATGTTATTGTCCCTTGGTCTAAGAATACATATAATTGTTAAAGATTTTTAATTTTTTCTAGTTCAATTATTCTTAATTATTTCATTAGATACTGTAATAGACTAAAGAACAATAACAAAATATCGAATTCTTCGTTTTTTTAATATTTAGTCAATAACCCTCCGTTGCAACAACATGCATGTAATAAACTAAAAAATAATGGTATCAAATTGTATATAGTGATACGATGAGGGCTGATCAGTCATTAGGAAAAAAATGTAACAACCAATATCTGAATAAACCAAAAAATAATCTAATGCAATTGCATGAACAATTGAACATAATTTTGAATTATCTGGTAAGGCATTCAAAGCTCCTTACTTTCTAAGATAATTTGCCTGGAAAAATACCACACTAAAGAGAATTAATCATTAGATGCCATGAGAATGGAACTGCAACAATAGCAGATTTCTACTTGCTGCTTTTCATGGCAATTATGAAACAGAAAATCATTCACAGTCATCAAAATTCAAGAGAAAATGAGCCAGATTTAATGACGTACTTGCAGACTTTGATGGTTCTTTCAATTTCAGTTTGGTAGATGTCACTTGTCCAGTTTTTGTAGGTGGTCTGGAGATTCTTGACTGAACTCTAGGTCTGCATTCAAACCAAATAAAGTAAAAGATCTCAGAGAAGAGAATCAACAGCTAAAACCACACCAAATAAAATGCTAAGCATAATAACATCACAAGCTGTTCCTTTTTTATTTATCAGCTAAATCTTATTTTTTGGTGTCATAAAATGGGAACACAAAGGAAAACTGCAGAAGCAAGAAAGAAAGATACATAAAAGTGGAAACTGCATTGAGTTAGAACAGATAATGATAGACATGTTCATATTAGAATTGAGTAAGCACACTGACAGCTTCACAAATTTAAAAAACAATAATTGGTGATGCAACATATATTTCAAAATGGTAAATATTTTTGTGTTGGCAGATAACAGCAACCATGCAATTGTGTTAAAAAATGAACTTACATCTTCCCTTTCGACATTTCCACTGATTTGATAGATTCAGGAAAAACACCAAACTCAGTGGAACTGCTTACTGAACCATCAGTTTCTGTGCCCACTGAAACCACACTGTCAGATATTTCACTTAATTTGTCTTCTAAATCCACATCTCTGAAGCCCACAAGGTAAGCATCAGCTTGCAATTTCTGATCTTTATCCCCTCCATTAGCCATGCAATGGTTTTCACTAAACTGAAAGCTGTTATCCAGATCAGAAGGAGCTTTATCAGTAGATATCACTAGCCTCGCACTGGACAATTGAGGGCCTAGTCTGGTTGTTCCACCCAAACATGGAATACCAGGAGAGGAAGAGTGAATCAACATGGCATTTCTCTCATTTTTTAGCATAGGAGACTGGGTTCTAAGATCTATGACCATTTGCAGTTGTTCAATTTCTTCATCCTTCCTTGCTACTGTGTCTTTAAGAAATCCCACCTGCATGAGCAACTAAGAAAAATAAGTAGACCTACTCAAACTTTATCGAACAACTGGCAAGAAACTCTAAATGAAGACAATAGTATGCCACCAATCTAGCAGGAATTCTTTCTATTCCAGGGTGGATCGATCATTAAAAAAAGTCTTAAATTCAAAAGAACATTTGTAGAAGGAAAAAACAAATTGAAGATGACTTATCCATGGCTCAAGTACAAATGTGCTACTTATTTTCAGTAGTTGTCATCACACTTACAATCTTTAAGGGTATATTAAAGAAATGCAGCCTTTTAAGCAAATATCTTGTATCAAAAGTGATTAGGTGATAAAAATTCAAAAAAATAAACATCAGTGACAACCTTTAAAACAACCCAAATAGAGAATCATGGATTTCACCAAAAAAACCTTTTATATTTTAAAATTACTCAGCAAATCACTCCCTAAATATGTATATTATCATAAAGATCAGCTTGACAAATGAAAGCTATTTGGGTCATTCTTTGACAGTGCCTCAATACTGAGAACTTTTCCATTTCATCCTATAGCAATAGCCACTTGACTAACAATTGCTCTGGGGCCTCAACATAACCCACATATGAGATAAGTTTTAGTACTAATATAGTTTTAGTTCTAAGATAGTTTTAGTACTAAGATATTTTCCATACTTTGCAGTTTGCAGTATTCCAGAACTACATGAGGAAACAAAAGAAATCAGTTTTTAATAGAGGGGATGATAGAGGGGGGTAACCTGTTCCAACAGATCTTTTATGTCCCTGCCATCTTTGTTACTACGTGCAGCACCTAACTCGACTCCAGACACTCTTTCAGCAAACTTTAGGGTACTAATTGTCTCTGAATACGATTCAATATCTGGATTAATTTGGACAAACATAAGTGTCTTGGCCTGTCCACCTGTGATTTAAATGTACAACCAAATTACTTTAGAATCAGCAATAAATTTATCAGATCAATGGATTGTCAATGAGAAGTACATTGTCAATGGAAATCTCCAAGCAAATGTGAGAGTCGGTACCTAAAGAACTTTGAAGAACTTGAGTTAGTTTGCTATTTCTGTAAGGAACATGAGTATTTTTTTGTGCTAAAGCAAAGATCACATCTCCAAGAGCGGACAGAGATTTGTTAATATGCTGTGCTTCCTTAAGTCTGTCTCCAGTTGCTTCAGACCGTTCAACTCTTTCGCTACCTGCAAGATCTATCAAATGAAGACAACCTCTTGAAGTTGATCCAGTCTTTAAATCCACACCTCGAACATGGACAGTTAGAATACTGCAGCAAAGAGAATTGATGATAAAGCAGTGAAGGCAAAATAGTATGTAAATTATGTGCGTGAACTGCCGTGAGAGAGGAAGACCTGTGAGATCGACTACTTCGCTCATTGAGAGCAGTTGAACCCACAGCTCTGTTTGTTTGTCCAATATGCATCAACTGCAGAACATCTGAAGTTGATTTGACAGGGTGCACACTAGCATCAGGCACAGCAAGTCCATTCGGTTGAGTACTACTCCAGACCCCAAGTGTGTTGCAAGTTACAGAAAATATAATTGCACTTTGACTTTAGATCTTAATGGTGTTCAAAATTCAAATATAGGTATTAGACTAAAGCAAATGATAAGTAGAAGTCATTACATAAAAACAATAATAGGCATATCATCAGCAACATATAAGATAGAAAAAGAAGCCAATAAAACTAACCAGTCTTGAGGAAAATTATGTTTATTTCTAAGAAGAAAAGAAACAGACATGCATAAAGGATATCTCTTTTGGGGACCATCATCTACAAGAAGATCACGCACTTGTTCATTGTATATTTCAACCATCTGGACACCCACTTCATAGAAATAACTATTTCTCCTATTTTCAGATATCTCAAAAAGGTCACTCAGAGCTCGATAGTTCACCCCCCAATCCTCCACGGATGCTGAAATAGGTCCACTCTTGAAACAAGATTTTCAAGAAAAAAAAAAAAACCAATTGCACACATAAGCATGTTCTCCATCAAAAAGAAAAAAAAATAACTGAAAATTAATAAAGGAAAAAAACATACCATTGTATAGGTTTTCCCAGATCCAGTTTGACCATATGCAAAAATACATACGTTGTAGCCATCAAGAACTGATCGTATTAAAGGTTGAATATCCGAGAATATTTCAGCTGTCAACATATTGGCAAGACAAAAGTAATATATTATGCTTCATAATATGAGAAAAAATCTATATCTAATATCATCCTAATCAAATAAACATATACCAGTTCTTAACTGTATAAAACATTGACAGTAGTTCTATTTTGAGAAAATATTCTACGATATACAAGATAATTTAAAAGAATCACAACCTTGAGAAGCAGCTAGATCAAATACTTTGTTAAACTTGAACATCCGATGTCCATCCTTCCCTTGTTTAGAGGGATTCACAATAAGGAGTTCACCACTCTCACCAATGTAATCTATCGTCGTTGACTTTTGATTTTGACCAGGAAGGAATGGTCTTATGCGGCAATACACTCTAATATTTCCTATTAAGTATAAAAATGAACTACAATTTAGAATATGTCTTCCACAGGTTACATAAATAGCCATACTTTTGCTAAATAGTTACCTTTCAGTTCCTGAACCTCATTATATAATCTCTGGTTCTCTGCAAGAACTTTATGATAATTATCAGCAGCATCTGCTAATACTTTCAACTTCAGCCCTGCAGGATGAGGATACAAGCAAAAGGCTAGTACTGGAGGGAGTCATCAAAAGTAAAAGCAGCTAAACATGCAAATATAGAGCTCCAGAATCCCAGTACCCAAATTAGTCATTTCTTCTCGACATCTCTTTTGAGAATGTACTATCTCCTGCTTGATGGAGATCGATGCTTTCCGTAAGTCCTGAGATAGTTGAAGTTTCCGGTCTCACTAGGAAAATAGATATATTGAAGAAAACGAAAAAAGATCAAAAAAGCCAAACCTGCATGGATTGCAGCTGAGAGTGTATGAAATTCCTGAAATTATTTTCCTTATTTTCCCAATTTTTGAATTTTAATTTTGAATTTTCCTCAAGTTCTTTTATCTTCTTCTTTGAATCTGCTAGAAGGAATTCAACTTCCTTTGTCTTCTCAACTAAGTGTGCTTTACTTTCCCTTGCCTTCTCCTCCAATTCTTGACAGCGATTTTCATACATCTTGTGTGTCATCGCAAGTTCCTGCTTAAGTTCCACAATTATACTTTCCATATCCTCTTTCTCCTTCATCAATTTAAATACTTCTTTCTCCCCAATGTTTTTCCTTTCTTCAATCTTCAGTTTCTCTGCCTACACCAATACACACTCAAATAAAATTAAGAGGTTGATTTTCGCTTAAGAAGCAATTCCAAGAAGAAACATCTCAAGTAATGTTGCTTTACATTGTACCCTAATTAGGCACTACAAGAACGCAACACATATTTTATGTGATGTTCCCAACAATTTTGACTACGTCCATGGTGCACCATGGTGTTCCATGCAGGTTTAATATGATGACTTACCCAGGAAGCTATTACAATGAAACACAGACAACAAGTTATGTCATGCATGAAGCAATCACAGCATCAGTAGTTTGATAACTCTACTAAAGCTAGATCTCCTTTAACAGAAACTATTCACAATTATTAATTACTCAATGGAACATCATAGTTTCATGCAGAGGTGAAACTATAGAACTAAATAAATTGCTATCTCTATGAAATTAAAAGTGTGCAACAATCGCTATATATTACAGAGGTGAATGCCTACCATAAAATCCTCAAAAAGAAAGGAGGAGCATCTCCCCACAAATTTACTAACCAGTAGTGACTCAGCTAGCTTTTCTACAGAGAGATGTTGCGTTGATTTTCTCAAATTTACAAATGACTCTAAAGCAACTGCAAGTATTATTTGCACAACTCCAAATGGTGAATGACGCCATTGGAATCACATTCTAGCGCAATATTTTTATGACATTTATTAACCTCATACAAGCTTCCCAAACAGCCACTGCCTTTGAGCATAAGCTAAAATGAAGTGGAAAGAGTTAAATTGCTTCTTGCCCCAATAGGATTTCTTGTAAGACACTTGTCAAAGAGCAAGCCCCACACTTGGCGGCATCAGGACTATAAGGCACATCGTTGTCAGTATCAAATCATGCCTGCAGGGAAGGTTTCTACTTAAAGCAGATGCAAATTCCTATCCTTTTAGCCAAGGATCCAGATTGCTAAAATAGCCATCAGACATGGAGTGAGTCCAATAACAATGGCAACACGGGAAGATAGCATTTACTAGAAAATCCACTAATATTAGCAACAATTACTTTGATTAAGGCTTCAAAATCAGCATCTTCTCAAATCTTTTCGTGGAACCTACCCTTAATGGCCAACCAGCCCAACATCCTAAAGGTTGAGCCCTTTTTTGCATGCCCAAAAATGCTATCAACATTGCTTAATTAACTGCTCGAACAGCTGTGTAATTACCAGTATTTATTAGCCCAGCCAAGCACTTGTAATAGACCATACAGCTCAATACTGCTTGGCTTGTTGCCTTTTTTCCCCCCTAACAATACAAGGTGGTATCAGTTAATATACCTTACATCTTTGCCCAATATTTGTTTGACAAGTTGGAAAAACCAGTATCGAACCCGTTTAAAGACCATGGCCAACATTAGCACTATCCATGATGAGTATAAGAAAACATTATTATCTTGCATGACCAAAATAACAACCTTCAGGATTGACATTAAAGTGCATCAAAAGACTTATGATTCCATGCTTTTCTCTACAGATGATGCATGGTTTCATGTCTTCAAGGGCTTTTATCACATCTATCCTACATGAGGGGGCAGAGTTGGGTAGACAGTTTTTAAGATGCCTATACAACCACATGAAATATCTGAAACATGCCCATAAAGAATTAAATTATCCAATACATATCATATATGCAACCTATTCATATTTATCATCAAAGTGAACTTTCAATAAATGGCATTCCACTTATCTCTAGGTGAATGATTAAGTTATAAATCTGGACCAGAATAACCGAAACATCCTGGCTATGTCAAATTGTTTGCCATTGTTGACAGTATAAAGGCTTTACACAGCTCACATTTCAAAATAATTATTTCAAATAGAGGGCAAATGGGTCATTTTTATAAATATACTGCAACGACTGGACTCTAACAAGTTTAAAAATGTAATCAAGCCTAAAGGTTATCCAAGCTTGGAACAGGGTCACTTGCAGTTTTAAATAGTAGAAACAAGTTAAAATGAACCATCCTAATCATCACAAAAATCTAACAATTAAATTGATGCAAATTCTCACTGAACTGTTCATTCTTAAAGGGGCATCACATGTCTAAGCTACTGGAGTTCAATCATTTGAATTGCCATCATATTACTAGGGGCAGGAAGGAAGTGATTTTGGAACAGACAGGAAAGAAACCAATAATTAGCTCGTGCAATTCAATCTTTTGGCACATGAAAACACACTTTACATGTTAACATTTTAGAAGCAAGAACAGGTCATTTAGTTCTGAGCATGTCATCCTTACAGAGCAAAGGGTAGAAACAATCTAAAACTCACTGGTCCTGGCCACTGAGAACTTGAATCTCTAGGATTTTACTACTAACTTGTGTCATTGATATGGAAGTAAAAGAATTTATGTTTGCTTTCCAATTCCACAATCTATCTTTAGCCACTCAACAGCAGAAAAGCAATAGAGGACACTAAAAATCATAGATAGTAGGTTTTGATTCATCCCTCACACCTATTTATTCAGTCTAGGTACATAGTTTCTTGAAATCACATCATTTAGCAGAAGCAATTCACAATTTTCAATATGTAGCACAAAATGATTTACTGTATTATCACCATGTGACAGCAAAAATACTTCTGTGCAACCCAAAGTAGCAGTAACTCTTTTAGCACAAAAGAGAACATCCCCACCCTTGCCCGAAAAAAGAAAACATATACAGAGAGAGACAGAGAGAGAAATACAAATGGTGCAGCACAAGATACAATAAAACAGATTTTAGCTCTACCAGATATCTTCTGATGATATAGTAGAGTTTATTGCTGCATGATGCTTCTTTGAGAAGTCAAAATTTGCTGTGACAACTGATCCAATTTTATACACTTCTGTAAATATAATGCATCGATCATTAAGAGAGAGATGATCATCTCACCATCAACTACAGAAGAGAGGTAAGCACACAAGTACTCATATGAAGTGCAAAAACACAAAACAGAAGTTGTCAAAACTAGACAAGGACATATGAAGAGGCGAGTATATGTCTAGGTTTTTACTAGTTTCTATAACTAAGAACCGCTAGAAAGAAGACAATGAGACAGATCCAGGAAAATATCCCCCTTTTAATGCTTGGTGTGCTCAAAGCTGAATATGCATGATCACATATGTATATAGAATCTTAAACAATGCCATGAATCAAGGTTAGTTGAGAAGGCTTGACATGTAGGCTCATGAAAAGATCAAACATGAGGGTCACTAACCACAAATGTAGGATAAATCACATAGTTATTTGAAAGCCTAGCATACATATTTATGCTTATTGCTTGATTTAAAGTCACAGGGTAACTGCTGCCAAATAAACTCAAAAAGCATCACCCTCATCAACCATTTTATATCTTTCATAGACATGTCAATTTGGATGAAGCATCAACGAAGTCTATGTTTTAACATTTCCTTCCATCCTTACGAATGCAATGCATTTATACCTATATGCATACAAATATCAAAGTGAAAGTAGTCACAATGTGCGAGAATTTAAATGTTGTTTTGAAAAGATAATCTTTCTATCATTTGTTGAAGATACAATGATAGTTTGAGGGCAGATTAAGAATGTCAATGTACAAAGGCAAAAGATTCTGAATGCTTTTGGACAGCATTAAACAAGCAAGAAGACAGATACGACAAAAGGTTCTAATACAATAGCATACAATTTCAACACAATTGGCAGAAAAAAAACCTATACCTTTGTCAGCTGGAGCTGGTGCATGACTATCTGCAACAATAAACACAGAGCCAAGTTGTCAAAATAGCACAACACTTGAGTATTGGAATATGATAACATGATGGGAACTAATCAGTAAGTACCTTGTTTTCTTCATGTGTCCCTTTTGCTAATTCTTCTAGCACCCTGATTCTTGATAGATATTTCTCTTCACGGACCTTAATGAGATTATTTTGCTGCAGATAACCAACCATTAGAGAACTATAAAAGAGAACTGTTGAATGTCATGTGTCTCTTACATTTCTTATATGATCAGCTTGAGTTGAAATACGGCGTTCTATCTCTTGCACAACTCTCTTTAATAAGCATGCTACACGCTAAGGATGGAAGAAAAGAGAAGTGATTAAAACATCAAATCAGGAAAGTCAAACGATAGACTTGCAAGTAGAAGCACATGGGCCTTTAGAGTAAACCAATTATTTGCTCTTCCTGCAACATACATGAGGTATCTCCCCATTCCTCCTCTCAATACTTTCATCAAGGATCCCATTAATAATGCTTAAAAGTGATCGAGTTGGAGCATTCTGCATCCAAGGATGTGAGAAGAAAATTATGTGATATGCTAGTGGTCAATGATTCCACAATAGAGAATCAAACATTCTTTATGATTAGTATATCTGAAAAGCTTACATCTAAACAGTTCGATTTCAACATTTCTGAAATTTTAGCAGCTGAAAGATCAGAATAACGCCCCTGTCTCAATTGGAAAACTTCATGAAAGTTATGTCCAACATGATGTAGCAGAGCAGCTGATGACTCTACAAAATTATTCGGAGACTGTCAACATATGTTTATTACTTTCATTATTATCTGAAAAGAAGGAATGAAACAATGTCTAGACAACTATTATACAGCCAAAACATTTACCAATCAAGAAATGGCACAACCTATCATCCTTAAATTATAAAAAAAACTACTGAAAAACATTATCATACTGTGTAATGTGTATATGGGTGCTCCCATGTGATGACCTTGTATGGCTTTAATGACAGTTTGAGAGATCTACAAGTAGCATATATAAGTTTGCTAATCGACAGTTGCTAATGGTAAGGAAGAATAGAAATAAATAGAAGTGAGACAGAAACTGGAGAGAATCGTTGCACAAATGAAATGCGCCAAGTACTTAAGCTTCCAGCATTAGAGATTAAAGTAACTCACAATTCCAGAAAAATGAAAATCCATGATCAACAGTAACAATTATAAAATGAAATCTCAAAGATTTCAGAAGACTAGGTGGATCATCTATCAAAAACAAACATACATAGGAGCTCTTTAGCACAAGTGGTGACTGCTAAATGTATTCCACCACCTAGATTTCACAATGCTATCCTTGTGCAGAGTAGAATGAGCACGTGCACCAACTTACATTAGATCTAGAAATCCAAACTCCTTGTGCAAAAGCTCAAATGGATAGTAGACTTTTTTCCTAGGCTATTTTCTATCCACTACAATCTTTATATTCCCTTTCCAACTTCAACAGGTATTCAGTCCTCTTGGCATCATGAAGTCCCCAATCCAATGATAAGTTTTAATGGCCTTTAAACAACAAGAACAATTTAATAACGATTTGGGCAAGTTACCATTAACATAACAAACCTTCTGGAAGTTTCCACCTCTTTCTTAGCTGGATTGCAGATTTGTCCAAGTCAGGGTGGCCATCTTCCATGCTATCCAAGTTCAAATGATCTCTGACGGACAGAAGACACTCCACAACCGCAGAAATAGATCCCTGAAACAATAGGATGCATAGTAGCAACAAAATATGTACAAGAGTATCATGACCACATCAGATTAAGTCAACAGGAACATGAAATTTCACTCTCATCAAGCACAGTTTTCATGAGAGGACATGCTACGAGTTCAGGTCCTGTTTTTTTTCAAATCTAACAGAGATGTGCACTATTACCTGCTCTAGATCCACAATTCTGAAACTAGGCAAACACAGTTCATCCACAACCGAAATGAACTTCTTAATAGTAATCAACCTCTTCTCAGAAGGATCATAAGTACCTCGTGGACTCTGCAGTACAAGTTCAAATCAAAAATGGAGAACAAGCAATCACCATGAGGCACAAATATCTTTGTAAGATCATCATGCTTTAGAAGAGTTGCCATTTGCCATTGATTCATACCTCCGAGAAAAAAGGATTGATCCTGCCCAATATTCGACAAAGGACAGTCCCATCCAACAGCCTAGCTCTCAGTTCCTCATCCGAGGCATCTTCCGGCGCATTAAAATCCAGGAACAGACTATTCAGCCACCGAATTACATCTGATTGCTTCTTCCCTGAGCACGTAAAGAAACAGACTTTTCATTGTTTACCTACCTACACAGAATTTGTTCGGCCGATCACTAAAAAATTAAGAACTTACCTGCATTCCCTTCGGCATCCGCAGTTCCCATGCTATCTTTTGTCCTGTAATTCACTTCAAGGCTCATCAGACCAACTTGAGCACGACGCTTTTCATTTCACACCTTCTCATTCCACCTCAGTGCAACAACACGCCCGTGAATCCCTCCAAAAACACAAACCAAGACCCCAACTAACTCGAAAAAGATGTCACCCTTGGAGCAATGCTGCACTCCTGAGTCGAGATCTCATCAGGTAACGTCCTTTCCTTGTGGAAGAATGCGTACCCAGCCTAATAGGAAATTAGGGCACCGAGAAGAAACGAATCTGAGTCGGATCGGAAAAAGAAACGAAGCAAGATCCGAGAACACCCACAAACCTGGACCGGAGGCGGAACCGCAGCAGATTTAGCGTTCGGGGTCAGCTCCGAGCAGAGAGATTCGGTTTTCCGGGGAACGCCAGCCAGGTGGAAATTGTTGGGGGTTTCCTTGCTCGTTGAGGTGGGTATGGAGTGGAGAAATCTTGAAATAATTTATTACCGCTTTCCTCTCTCTCTCTCTCTCTCTCTCTCTCTCTCTTTATCTGCCTTCGTAACTTTTGTTTTATTTCGTCCTTGACGTGCGCCAACTCTCGGAGCTCCCTAGCTCTGCTTTCTCTTCTCCATCGCTTTCGCCTTTGGTCGCTTGACGGCGTTAGGTATCTCGACGGCGGGCCATTTCACCTCGTAAGGAAGAAACGTGACCGTCTATTCGATGAAACAGAACTTCCCGCACCGGGTGAAACTAAATGACGTCTCCTCACGGGACCCGCATCGGTCCCACTTCCATCTCTCCCGTTCTTTAACTTAGCGGTGCGGGTAAGTGAGAAAAGGGTAAGAAAAGTTATTTTTTTTTCTTTTTTAATTGAACTTCCATTTGAATGTTAAATTTAAGGCTTAAATTCTCTTTCAACTACGAAAACGTCACTACGTTTACCCGATGAACACCTTACCCGATACACCGTGCGTGCCTTGTGACGTCAGGCACCCTGCGGGGCGCGCGCTACCGTGGTCAAGAGGTAGGTAAGAAGTCGGGTAGCCCACGACTGGGTCAGCAAAGATTCGCTAAATCAGGTAAGGTCAGAGACGGCAAACGGGGTTTGACGGCGCTCGCCATTTGCGCGGATTCGTATTATTTAATCTCAATTCCTTTCCCGCCTTGCGGAGAGGTTTGGTGCGTCGGAGGGGTTCCGCCGCGTCAGCCGCATATTTGTCACGGGGAAGGACCCGAATCAGCTCTGAAACTCTTTCGGGGTGACGCGTGCTTCCCCGCTGTGAGAAGCTTCATTCATGACGTGGCTCGCCGACCCAATTGTGGAACCAGACACAAAATCGGGAGCTCCAGCGTCAGCTGTCAGGGGTGACTCAACCCGCCGAAGAGCTTTGTTCCTTCCCAGATACTTTTCGTCTCCGATCATGTGCATCACCTACCTGCCCGGTGGTGGCTCTACAGATGGGTACCACGTGGGGCCCACGGTGACTTCAAACACAAGGCACGCACGCACGCCCGCCGATACTCTCGTGAACCGACCATTTCGACATACGTAATCAGGTCACTATATGGGTTGCCACATCGCTCCATCACATCAACCATCAAACTATGTACTCGACACCCTTAAATGGATCTCTAATGTTGGTCCACATTTCTAGAGACGAAGATAAGGTTAAAGGAATAACACCATAAGAATGGAGCCACGATACGACAGTGCCATCAATGAACCGATGATAACAGTAAGTGGAACAAGAACTTTCGTTTCCAGGGAAAAGTGTTGCCTAAAGATTGAAACCGTTGCGGTAAAATGATTCCAAAAGGAAAGAGCTACAAAGCAATTAATAATGCCTCTTGGACATTGACCTCAATGGAGAAGACAAAGGGAATGGGTAAGCAAATTTACCTGGCTGCAATACAAGATGATTGCTGCAGAGTTTACTACTGCAGCATGACATTCCCTATTGCAGCCGTACTTGATGAATGGAGTTTTAAACAAAGAAGCTGTGAGAATCTTGGTGATCATTTTAAAGCCTGAGCACCCAACTTGAACACGTTGTATATCCTCAAGTACAGTTATATTAAACACATCACTTCCAACCAAATCATGCTTCTGTTAAATGCTTACATGGGTCACAGATGAATTTAGAGTTGGCAAGTGCAGGGAATGTAAACTCGGGCGAAGTTTAACTAATTCGTTATGAAATATTCCAAACAGATGAACATTAGAAGCACCAGACAATAAAGTCAGAAATTATGGGTGGAATTCATGGATACCAATACATGAAACTTCGTCCTCAATTAAAAGTTCAAGAAATGTTCAAAAGTAGCAACAGACTAGTCATACCTGGCTCCAAATCCTTTGTGCTGAACCATGAATCTATATCCTGATTTGATTCCAAAACAGATCCTGGAAACAGTATCAGCATCCTTACAATTAAGTTTACTATGTCAACAGTCATCTGCACAACATCATAGTAGAACAAAATGATTTTAGGAAGATTAACCAAAAACAAAAAACTCAAGTATCTTTGCAAACAACTTTAGGCGCCCACTTATCAGATTTTCAGAGCTGTTGAGATGAAGCCCTCGAATTCTTTAATGGATGATGAAGCAACTTATGCTACATTGAAAAGAGCAAAAAAAACACCAAGTTGTTGGATAAATGGAGAAAGATTGATAATGCAGAATAAAGAACAGATGCAAGAGTAAAGAAAAGAGAGAATTTGAATGCCCGTTACATGTTGAGTTGCACAACCAAATATCTGAAGTCATATGACATGTTAGAAAATCATATAAAGGATTCTCATCATCCTTGACTGAGAAGACTATATAGTCCAAACATACAGAAAATGCAGCCTAAAAAACCTGTTGTATAAGAGCAAAGAAGAAAAGACAACTTTTTTGTGCTGTTTCTTCTACAGTATATTTTGTGTTGAATTAAGTGTAGACATATCCCAATAGCTTGCAATAATACAAAAACCATTGAATAGCTAACTGATGAACATCTCCAGAAGAGGAGGGGAAAAAACTCGTGGTAGCCTACAAGAAAATGACCATAGTGATTAACTTCTAGTTATACCCCATCCTACTTTAAAAGCATTCAAACACAGTCTAATAACTCATAGGAATCAGTCTAATCAGAGGAATCTAGGATGACAACTTAGTTCAGAAAATCTCAATTTGTCACACTTAGATGTTCAGCTTTCCCTCACATGCCAAAGATGAAGTGAAATCAGACCTTCTATATCTGGGAACAATTGCTGCATTTGAGGGCAGACTTGGAACAATAGTAAGGTTGCTCTTTTGGAGACCAGACATCCCATAGACTCAGTCCCAGCATATCCATAATCTGCAGATTTTATGTTATGTAATTATGCAAACATCTCAAACTACTAGAACAACTTAAAGTAAGGATAGCCACAAAAATTCTCATGTACCATAACATAATAGTCCCCTTGGCGGCCCTTGTAATGGACTCGTGGCATCCCATGTATACCACCAAGAGTGCTACAAAAAATAAAAGATAATATTGGTCAGAGAGTTAAAAAATGTGATTTCCTCTAGAAAAGTTCATCACTGAAAGTCTGAAACTTACTTGTAAACCTGCCATTCATAAGGTGGACCATAATTACATCCCTTACTGTTCCTATGTTCAAACTTTAATGCTACCTGTCATTAAGTCATTGCATATTATGTTAAGAATACTTATTAAAGATCATTAATTGTGATTGTAAAAAATTTCCACACTTTACGGCATTAGAACCAGTAGTCGTATCATTTGCATTGGTAGGTGAAATATGGCGACCAACATAAACTTGCCCAAATCCTCCTTTGCCTAGCTTCCTTTCAACTTTGTATACTGGTGAATTGCTGACTTGAACCTGTAGGAAAGATAAGTCAATCTCTATAAATATACAAACTGTTGGAGTAAACTGTAGCAGAAACAAGAAATGATGCAAAATAGCTCTGTGACTGCAATTAAAAGGTAATTCCCTCATAAAAAAATATTGTCTCATGCGACATTGCTGACTACATATGAAATGCTAGTGATAATTTACTCTAAACTGTAAAACCAAAAGTACAATTAGATGACATATATTGCACTTACGATAAAAATAAGAGAAGGTAGCCCAGTACATAATCCCATCATTGTGGGGCCTGACGATAACTAACACTACAAATTAGGATAGCAATGTAACTAAGAAAGATTTCATGATACAGCTTTTGATTGGAATTAAATATAAGTTGCTTCTATTATGATAATATAACTACTATAAATCAGTTTTCGCCCATCAAACACAAGAACGTATCGTCTATACAAAGTACAAAGTGTCTCTTGCTTCTTCTTTTTTTTGCTTTTGTAAATGATGTTCCTAGCACAGTGGCAGCAAGAAAACTTAAAATTGCATTAAACCTGAGCAACTCATTTTTCATTCAATTTGTCAATGAGCTAGCATGATTTCCCCCTGCCCCCCACAGACATCTCAGAAATATCCAAAGAAACCCATCTGTTAAAACATGAGTTCTCCAAGATCAGGAAGAATCAGAAAATGCAATCAACAAGAATTCAGCAACTCATTAACTGCATCAAGGTGCAGGGTCTTTCATATTACTCATATTAAGATTTTTTTTTTCTGTTTTGAATGCTACCTAACACTTGCCTAACACATCTGAAGACTGAATTTCTTGGCCACAAACTACTGAATACACGTCACATCAATGAAAAATGAGTACCTCAAAAGAAAGGAAAACAAAATGGCACATGCTCTTTATGTGGATTCATTTAACCCTTGAAAGTAGAGGTAGTTCCTGACAAGAAAGAAGAGAAACAGAATATAAATGTTGAACTCCAGATTAACCTCAGGAGAGAAGATCTTAAACAATTTTCTGATTTATTTACAAAATAAATTTACATAACAAAAAATTCTGATCAACTTCTTATCAAATATATACCACGGACATGTTAGCCTAAAGGCCAGTAACTGCAGTTTGCTGCAAGTTTAGTTCAGAATATCACAATATGAATTACAGGACATAGTGAAATAGCATATATATAAACGTGTGACCCGAATTATGCAATATGTAGGTAATTGAATCCATTGCAATTTTTCATCCACATGTTAAGCTAAATTCGACATGGAATATGATAAATGACACATCTCACTATTGACAATTAGATGATGACATGCATGGAGTTCAATAATTTATACATTTACCAATATCATAGCCATGAGTTATATGACAAGTTGATACTGATTAACAAATAGTCAGGGCTGCACAGCATAACAATTAACTATCCAAAGTATCTTACTTCATAGAACAGTATTTTGCTTTTACTTATTTTGTCCAATCCTACTCATATAACCACAGTGTTAGTTTCTTCCTAAATAATCCCAGACTAATTTTGTACAATGTCCCATTATTACCTAGCTTTATGCACAGATGAAAAATCTAGAAATGGTATGCTTGTACAGATATCTGTCCCATACAAGTATTTCCAACTTTTTTTCTGAACCTGACAGGGCAATTTCAAATCTCAGTAGTGCCAATAAAGAGAGTGGTTGCATGAATAAATAAAACCATCCGATGCACAGATAAATTACAAAAATCCATGGAAAAAAATCTATGATCAGCGCTCAGTGAACACAGAAAAAACTTTCTAAATTGCCAAAATCTCATCTGCTTAGTACCAAATCTAAAGAAGTTAACGCAATGGAGATTATGTTTCGCAAAATTATCAGTAAACTTGATCAGATTAGTTGCTCTCTTTCAACATAAACTGATTGAAAATCAACAAAAGAAAGACAAAAATCTCATCTGCTTAGTACCAAATCTAAAGAAGCTAACGCAATGGAGATTGTTTTTCATAAAAATGTCGGTGAAATTAATCAGATTAGTTGTTTTCTTTCAACATAAACTGATTGAAAAGCAAGAAAAGAAAACCAAAATATCATCTGCTTAGTGCCAAATCTAAAGAAGCGAACGCAATGGAGATTATTTTTTATAAAACTATGGGCAAACTTGATCAAAACAGTTGCACTCTTTCAATATAAACTGATTCAAAAGTAAGAAAAGAAACCAAAACCACATAACTTGAATGTCACCAGACTAATCGACAGAAAACCAGCAAAACCTCATAACCACCGGCGCAAAAGAAGCAAATGTCTCACCTTTTCTGGGAGAGGGGCCGTGCTCGTCTCGTCCTCCCCACCAGGGAGCTTATCTGGGCTCGTCGCCCCACGATCGTAGTCATTCATCTTCCTCTCCCCGACCTCTTCCAGTTTCTCCTCCCCACCCAAACCTCTAACCTCGCCGCGGTCCTCTACTAAACCAATCTCCTCCCTCCGCTCGGGGGACCTCGTCGCCGGCGGGTTCTGGCCCACTGGCTGCTGGTTCCTCGCCGCCCGACTGCGCCTGGTGCTCGGCCGCTCAGCCTGGACCACCGGATTCGCCTGCGCCCGGCCCCTGCACACTCCGCTGCACAGCTCCGGAATCCTTCATCGACCCGACCCCATGCCTCGAAACCCTATATATCTTGGACCAATTCAACCGCAGCTCGAAGAGGAAGAAGAGTACGAGCCCTAACAGCCTGGAGCGACGACGGAAGGAGCGCCCTATCGCGCTTGGAGTCTGCGTTGGATCGATGATTCGAGGGAAAGGATATGGGATCGGGCGTCGTGTCGGAGGAGAATCGGAAGTAGGGGGGTTTCGACGCGGGGGAAAGTGGAGCTACTCGCTGAGCACACACAGGTGGTGGGTATTTTTGCCGGAACGGGAATAAAATATCGGGTTACTGTCTCGGATTGAATGGAAATTTGCCCGTGACAGGTTAACCCGACCCGAACCGGAGATTGCCCATTTCGGGATGGCAAACGGACAGTTTTTCTGTAGGAAAGTAATCAGTTACTTTTGGCCGATAAAGATTATGATCGGTTGATAATAAAATATTGAAATCATTTACTCCTTACAAAAGAAAAAAAAATTGATATATGAAATTTGTAGCGTTAATGATGACAACATTAATATCTAAAAAAATCATTCCCCAATAAATATCTTTTCGATTTTTAAATTTAAAATTCAGATTATTCAAAATAAATTCTTATATTATTTTTTCGGTGTTTAGTAAATGCAGGAGCCTTTTTACAATGGGTTTTTATGATCATTACTCTAATCCTAATCATCAGAATAGTTTTATAGTACTCATAAGCTGGCTTAATTACGATCGTGATATCATGACATATCAAATTTGGTATATAATAACAAAGTGACCGACTTACTATGGTATCACCAATATTTAACTATATGATTATGAGGTCTCGAATGTGTGTTGAACACATGAGTTATTGACCATGGGAGAATCATTGAGATATTAAGTTATCAGCCACCTAATGTCCAGACGTGGAGCCACATGTCAATTCCTATTACAGTGTTAAAATTTGTTTTTTTTTTTTTTTTTTTTGTCTCCACGGTGAGAAGAAGACAAAAACTGGTTGCAACTGACGTGTTTTTTCTCGAGGAATACTTGTACCAAACCAAATAGCATGTTTAGGCGTATTTTTGAGGTCATTTCTTCGATTGTTTTTAGTTACATTTAATGTATTTCTTAATTTAATTGAACTCAGATTTATTTGTTTTCTCTAAAGTTTGTATGTATTTGACTATAAAATTAAATATCTAGCTAGTCAACGTTGAATCTCATAACGATGAAGTCAATTATCATTTGTTGATCTAATTTATACGTTGAAAAAAGTATGCAGGATTAACTACGATGGCAGTAATACATGCAGTAGGTGTTATGCTAGAGTCAAGACCAAGATCATATTGGGAGTTCAAGAGTTCGTCGGAAGTCCGGACGTTCATTGGAAGTTCTGCGGGAACTAGCCGAGAAGTCCAGGAGCTTACCATAGAAGCTCATCAGAACTCGCCAAGAAGATCGTTGCAAAGTCCAGGAGCTTGTCGGGAGTCAGCCGGAGCATCACCGAGAGTTCATCGGATATTCGATGGAAGTACGCTGGAAGCTCATCAGAAGAAGCGATTGACGCACTGGAACACGAATTGTAGTAATGATGGCTTAATTGTCGTAGTTAGAGTGTAGATTAAATTAGGATTAGAAGGTGATCCCACTAACTTAATCAGGAGCCAATTGGACCCTTAACAGACCCAAATTGGATCGAATGGAACAGCCCATTCGGTCCTTGAAATCCTAGCCGACGGTGGCACCACGTGGGAGATTCGGTCTCTGTCACGCCCCTCAAAATATCGACAATATTTAAAATTTTCATCACAACTAATCCAGGATCCAAACACACATTTGAGGTCACTAAGAAAACATTCAGATCAAAAATTTCATCTCTATAGTCTACAATTTCATAACCCTATGCAGTTCATAAACATCCCACACATCACTCGATAATTCAAACAAACTGAACTTAACTCATCAAAATAATAACCACAACATAATTTCACAAGTGGGGAAGTCTATGCAATCACCAAACCAACGATTACCATAAGTTCGTATCATTACATGAATTTAACTTAACATTCCAAAATCCTAAACATGAGGGATCCTTTAACTTACACAAAATCCACAGGTTTAGATTCATCATCAACATTTCATTAGATGCAGAGTGGCTTATATAACAAATACATATATGCTAACTCAGATCTACCCAAAATCTTCTAACTTTCCACTGCCTCAGCCCAATCTTAACATTTAAGCAAGCGATACGCTATCCTGAAAAATTTATCAACAAACGGGGTGAGCATATAGAGCTCAGCAAGTGACTAACATATCCATATTAAAATAAGACAATTTCCAAAGAGATAAAGTTTCATAATACGAGGCAGAATATACGAATTCGTAGACATAATATTATTAGGTGCAGAATCACAATTGTCCTTTCAATCATACATATTTGGTTCATAACATACGGGGCATAGAGTAATTGGAGCATATCAGAAACGAATGAAACGTTTTGGAGCATAACAATAACAAATGAAACATATCGGAGCTTATCAATGGCATATGAAATGTTCGGAAGCATATCAACAGCGTATGGAACATTTCGAAGCATAACAACAATGAATGAAATATTTCGGAGCTTATCAATATCACATACCAAACAGAAGCTCAAACGTCGTCTTTGACGTTGCATTCATATCATTCTTATCCAAAGCATGTACAAAAACACATAACCAAAGCTCTGGATATCATATCAAACATACAGAAGGTGTAGTGGGACCTCAAACAGAACGTGATACATCCATTTCTGAATGACCACTAGACAGAAGTCTCCCACGTCTGGGAGCTCCATCCACCCACGTCTAGGTGAAGTCAGAAGGGGCCGGCAGAGCAACGCAGGCTCTAAGCACATACCCTTTACCATTTCTGGCAAAGGTCCAGACAGTCCCACAATCACCAGAGTACAAAAGGGCAGTTTAACAATAAGTAGCATATATCGGAAGCACACGCGGAACAACAAAAACATACGTGTGCCTTTTCGAGACAATACGATGCAAGGAACAAAGCTCTCACAAATGTATTCAGATTTGAAATGAAATGAAAGCCAGAGTATATAGGGATTCCAAGCAATCATATTTGGCTCAATTCAAATAAGAAGAATAGATGAATTCAATATCCAAAGGAACGAAACAGAATACGCGAAATCGACCAAAGCTCGATTTCTGACAGAATTCCAATGGCACATAGAACAAATATTTCAGATTATCAATTATGCTCCAATACCCATAAGAAAACTACTGTCGAAAGATATATCAATCTGTTTTCTGTCGAAACAAGTTTCGTACGAATCAGGGTTTCCCACAAGGAGTTACCTTTGATTTGGTAACACAAGGTCAAGGACACAATCACTATTTTACAGAATACATAGGGTCGGATTCAACAGATAATAGGGTAGGCATTTGAATTCCAAAATTTTCAAACTATATGTCAAAAGAAAGGTCTGTAAGTCTAGTTTCGGACGAAGTCAGTTTGGTACAAATCAGAATTTTTAACAGAGAGTTATAGGCATTTTAGTATCGAAAGGTCAGAAATCTTGATCCCTGTTTTGCAGCATCTATAGGCTCATTTGAAACAGATGATTGGGTAAGTATTCGGTGTCCAAAATCTACAAAATCAGTGTCAAAAGAAAGTTATAAGAGTCTAATTTCAAACAAAATAGTTCCTACCTGAATTCACATTTTGTACTCAAAATTATAGCTGAAACAGTGTATAGGGGTCAGTTTACCAAAATAATTTCAGAATCCATGGTTCTATGTCCAAAGAGAGACATATCAGTTTCTAGATAGAAATCCTTCAGTTTATTTTGAAACAACATAAAAACAGAGACTAATTTTCTATAGGATGGGGTTCGAAACACTTGCCTTTGGGAATTTTGACCCTAAGTGAAAGGATTTGGGCAAGAACCCTTAAAGCCCCAAATTTTTTTTTTCTTCTTCTTCTTCTTCTTCTTCTCCTTCTTCTTCTTCTTCTTTCTTTCCCTGGTCATCCACGCAGCTGCCTTCTCTGCTTCCTTAAGAACGAAGGCAGAGAGGCTTAAGCGGTGGAATTTGTCATTTTGTGCGTTTTGTAGTTTAGTCCTTATTTTTATCATATTCACGATTAGGTCCTTAGGGTTTACATATAGGTCCTCAGATTCTTTCTTTTTTTTTTTGAACAGATCTCCCAAATCTTAAAAATAAGTTACCTCTGATTCATACTCTATTTCTTTTGTCAATTTAAAATAGATGCTTACATTATCACCAGAAATTTATACGAAAATTCGGAAATGATGGATGTTACAGTCTCCCAAGATTTCTGGGCGGTGGTACCGCCCCTGTCAGGAGGTGGTACCACCGGCAGTTATTACCACCAGTGGTGATACCGCCCCTATCAGGCTATGGTATCACCAGAGCTCGGTCTTTGAGCACTGTCATGCGGTAGTACCGCCTAGTGCCCGATGACAGGCGGTAGTACCGCCCAATAATGGTGGTGGTATCGTTAGGACCCCAGAAATTCGGAAATGGACACTTTTAAGCTCTATTTTTGAACTTATTGGGGCCTATAAAAACCCCACTCTTTCCTACATGAAAGGGCAACAAAAACTTAACATTATCTTGAGTTTTTGAGGCCTTAAAGTGTTGTAAAATCTAGAGTTCTCCTCATTCTTTCTAAGTGTTGAGATCATTCAAGAGAGGAGTGAAACTTGTAAGGGTTGTCTCCTAAGCCCGGTAAAAGGAGAAAAGTTGTAAAAGGGTGGTTGGCCTTCGCCTATTGAAGGAAGGCCTCTAGTGGACACTGGTGACCTCATCGGAGGAGGAAGCCGATAGTGAATGTAGGTCACGTTGACCAAACCACTCTAAAAACTCGGTTTGCATTTACTTTGAGCAACTTTCCTTTATAGCAAACTGCCTCTCCTCCTTATTGTGCCTTAACTACGTCTACTTACATTTTGACGTAAACATTTTCCGAGATCGGCTTTAATCATACAAAGACCTTACAAAACCGATACTTTTCATTTGTGCACTTTACTTTGCTGCAAATCACCTTAGTCCTTTCTTTCTCTTTCACGAAAGGTTTCAAGTTCAAAGTTCTTCCGAAAAGGATTGAGTTGAAACCATTCTTGTTGAATCGACTTTAATCGAAATAAGTTTATTGAAATTATAAAAGTTTTCCGCTATACTAATTTACCCCTCCCCCCCTTAGTGTGCTCTTAATCCTAACAATTGGTATCAAAGCGAAGTTCACTCTTAGTTGGATTAAAACCCAAGAGGGACGACATTTACCAAAAACCAAGAGGGTCACTCAATTACACGTCCGCCCATGTTCAATGGAACGGATTATACCTATTGAAATACTAGAATGAGAATCTTCCTAATTTCTATAGATTTTGAGCTTTGGAATATTATAGAAAATGAATTTCAAAAGTCTTATCTTCCAATGATCGATTGGAATAAATTGGAGAAGGAGACTTTTGCTTTAAATGTCAAGGCTATGAATGCCTTATTTTGTGCTCTCGATAAAAATGAGTTCAATCGAGTTTCGATTTGTGAAATAACTTTTGATATTTAATACACACTCGACTCGCGAAGGCACTAGTAGAGTGAAAGAGTCAAAAATCAATATTTTTGTATATTCTTATGAATTATTTTGAATAAAACCAAGTAAAACCATTGGAGACATGTACACCCGTTTTACGGATGTCATCAATTGTCTAAAATGACTTAGTAAAAGTTTTTCAGATTTTGAGCTCGTTAATAAAGTTTTAAGATCCCTTCCAAAGAGTTGGGACCCTGAAGTCACGACCATTCAAGAGGTCAAAGATTTAAATAACTTTCCTCTTGAAGAACTAATTAGGTCGCTAATGACATATGAAATGACTTGCAAAGCCTATGAAGAGCATGAGGACACCCTTCCAAAGAACAAGAAAGATATGGTACTAAGAACACAAGAAGACCACTTGAGAGGAAACTCAAGTGATGAGAACTTTGATGATGACTTGGCGCTTTTAACAAAGAAATTCAAAAAAATTATTAAAAAAATAAATTTAAAAATGATACTAAAAATAAATTTGAACCCAAGAAAGATATTTAATTTGCTAGGAATGCAAGAAGCCGGGACACTACAAGAGTGAATGTTGCCAAGCCAATAAGAGGACACCAAAAGCAGTTAATTTGCTACGAATGCAAGATGCCGGGACACTACGAAAGTAGTTAAAAAATACTTAGATATCTGTTAGGATCCTTTTATTTTTTCTTTTATTTTCTGTGCTTTTCTTTTATTTTCTACGTATTTATTAAGTATGTTTAGTTTAGCTAAAGTCGGAACTCTATAAATAGGGATGTAACTGCTTCTTTTCGATCATCTATGAAAAATACTATTCTTGTCTTTTGACAAACCCTAGGAGACCGATCTCCTCGAAGCGATCAAGGAGGTTGATCCCCTCGAAGTGATCATCCCTCAAAGGGGTCTTATCAATTGGTATCAGGGCGGCGATCCTTGGCATTCTCGCTGCAACGTAACTAAAAAAAAAAAAAAGGAGGAAAGAAAGAGAGCAGAGAGAGAAGAAGAAGCCACAGCCATGCACCCCTGCTTCCCCTGCTTGCGGCCAGCCCACCGCCGCCCCTGTTCTCCGGCAGGGCGCGCCCTCCCTTGCTACCTCCTTTCCACCGCCGGCGCTGCTCCCCAGCCGATCGACCAACGCCGCCGCTACCCCTCAGCCGGCGACCTCTCCTCCTCGCTTTCCCGTCTCGCTCGAGCGAGAAGGATCACTGGCGTCGTCTCCCTACCAACGGACCACCCATTCGTCGTTGAGACTCTCGGCGACGCTGCCCTAACTTCCCTGCCACCGTGCCCCCCCCCCGGGTCGCAGTCGTAGTCGCTGGTTGCCCCCCTCCTCACGGCGACTGAAATAGGGCAACTCACCGCTGCTGCCCTTGTTTCCAGCTGTGCCTCCACCAGCCGCGCCTCCTCCAGCACTCCTCTTTCCTTCGAGTGTCGTCGCCGCCCAGCCGACCCATCACTACTGTAGGCCACCGTGCGACGACCGCCGCTCGCCTCCCAGCTGCCACCACTCCACCTTGCTCTGCATCTAACCGAAACAGAGCACACTTGCTCTGCCCTTGTTTCAGCCGCGCCACACCTTGCTCTGCATCCAACCGAAACAGAGCACGCTTGCTCTGCCCTTGTTTTAGCCGTGCCACAGTCGCGTGGGTTCCCTTGCTATTGCCGGTTGTCACCACCATCGCTGCTACTGCCCAGCTACTGTGCAGATGCCCTTGACTAGACATTAGAAACAAGAACTGGGGATTACCGACTTGCAATCGCACGCAATAGCTACCGATAACTCAGTGAAGGCACAAATGGAAGCGTTGGAAACCAGAATTGAAAATCGGCTACAAGAAACTCTTCATGATTTCAAAAAGAGCTTGTTAGAGCACTTTAGCATGTTTCAACAAGATGTGAGCTCAAGTTCTACGCTGAACAGATCGAGAGATACAGGAAAAGGGCCCCAGGATGGTGACACACACTACCCACGTATCAGGGTAGAATTTCCACGATAGGAAGATGGGGATTCGACCAGTTGGATCTCTAGGGCGAAATGTTTTTTTCGTTTTCACAGAACTCCAGAAGAATCCAAAGTAGAAGTGGCCTCAATCCAGCTCGATGAAGATGCAATCCAGTGGTATTTCTTCGTGGGAGCAGTTTAAAAGAGGACTTCTTGTTCGCTTTGGCCCATTCGAATATGAGAATGTTGATGGCCAACTCACCAAAATTTGTCAAACTTCTACAGTGTTAGAATATCAGAGTAGATTTGAAAGATTATCCAACCAAGCTAGAGATTGGTCCGAACGATAACTTCTGGGTATATTTATTGAAGGGCTTATTCCCGAGATCCGGTGCGAGATTAAGGCTCGTCAACCTCGCACTATGATAGCTGCGATTTCATTTGCACTCCTACATGAAGAAAAAACCAGTGTGGAATATCGTCGAAACAGAGGTGCCAATAAATAGGTGATTAGCAGGCAACCTACCTCATCTACTCATAGTCGAAACTATAACACTAGCAGACTAACCCGAGAAGAACTCAAAGAAAGGTTAGCAAAGGGTTTGTGCTAGCATTGCGATGAAAAGTGGAGTAAGGAGCATCGATGCAAACAATGAAGACTTTTGATGAT
Organism: Musa acuminata AAA Group; assembly: GCF_036884655.1. Lineage (NCBI taxonomy): Eukaryota > Viridiplantae > Streptophyta > Magnoliopsida > Zingiberales > Musaceae > Musa > Musa acuminata. The sequence continues at coordinate 30,706,282 of NC_088343.1, read as the reverse complement.
TGAACCGATCGAGGAGGAACCAGAAGTAGAAGTATCAGATTCCGATCATGAAGAAGTGGAAACTAATGATGATGTTGAAGCCATCACACATACAGTGCATGCATTGGCTGGCTACTCTAATCCACAAACTATGAAAATTGGGGAAACTCTGAAACACTAGTCTGTCACTATTTTGATTGATACGGGTAGCACTAATAATTTTATGGATAGGAAAGTTGTAGCTCGATTAGCTTACCACATCGAATGTTGTGACAAATTTGAAGTCAAGGTTACCGATGGACGGATTTTAACCTGTGACAGCAAGTGCTCAAAGATAAAACTAATTTTGCAAGGTCAAGAATTATTTGTGGATTTCTTTTTATTACCCTTGGAAGACTATGAAGTGGTGCTCGGAATTGAATGACTATCAACCCTAGGTGATGTCTCCTGGAATTTTTCTAAACTGATTATGAAGTTCTTTATTAATGGAAGACAGGTGACTCTCAAAGGAAGACGTGGAGGTAAGGTTACAACTATCGCTAGCCATCGGATGGAGCGGGTCCTTCGGAAGATACACACCGGATTTTTGGTGCAATTGCATAACATTGAAAAGGAAATGACAGTGAACATTCCAACTATAAATATTGAATCATTGCTAACAGAGTTTGCGGATATATTTGTAGAGCCACATGGACTTCCACCTCTTAGATGTCATGATCATCGGATCCCACTATTACCCGAGAAGGCACCAACCAATGTCCGACCCTATAGATATCCACATTTCCAAAAGGCAGAGATAGAGAGGATTTCACAGAGATGCTCAAAACAAGAGTTATACGAGCTAGTGTTAGCCCATATTCTTCACCAGTCTTACTAGTCAGAAAGAAGGATGGCTCATGGCGGATGTGTGTCGACTATCGAGCACTTAACAACATTACAGTGAAAGATAAATATCCTATTCCAGTAGTGGATGAACTGTTGGACGAATTAGGAGAAGCTCAGGTCTTCACGAAATTGGACCTACGATCGGACTATCATCAAATCAGAGTACATGAAAGGGATGTTCAGAAAACTACCTTCAGGACACATAATGGCCATTATGAGTTTCTAGTAATGCCTTTTGGGTTAACCAATGCACCCTCTACCTTCCAGAGTTTAATGAATGATATATTTCGGGCTCATCTCCATAAGTTTGTTTTGGTTTTCTTTGATGATATTTTAATATACAGTCATTCCCTAGAAAGTCATTTATTACATTTACGAATTGTCTTTAATATTCTTCATGAGCATGGTCTTTTTGTCAAGAAATCCAAGTGTAGTTTTGGGCAACCTGAGGTTAAGTACCTTGGCCATATCATATCTCAAAAGGGTGTTGCGGTCGATCCTTCAAAAATCCAAGTGATGACAGACTGGCCAATTCCAAAGTCAATCAAAGCTTTAAGGGGGTTCTTGGGACTAACAGGATATTATCGAAAGTTTGTGAAGAATTATGGCAAAATTAGTGCCCCCTTGACGTCACTTCTGAAGAAAAATACATTCAGATGGTCAGAAGAGGCAACTTAGGCATTTCAATTCTTGAAAACTACAATGTCTACTACACCCGTGCTAGCTTTACTTGATTTTAACAAGATGTTTGTGATTGAATCTGATGCTTTTGGAGCTGGAATAGGGGCTGTATTAATGCAGGAAGGTCGGCCTATTGCTTATGCTAGTAAAGCTCTTTCCCCTTCCCATTTGAGTTTATCTATTTATGACAAGGAGATGCTAGCCATAATACATGCAGTCACAAAATGGAGACCCTACCTAATTGGTCGACGGTTTCAAATATGCACTGATCACAAAAGCCTCAAATATTTTCTAGAGCAAAAGATTTCTTCTCCAGAGCAACAAAAATGGGTCACAAAGCTACTGGGATTCGATTATGAGATCATTTATAAAAAGGGGAGTGAGAATTTAGTAGCAGATGCCCTCTCACGCCTTCCAGAACAAGCTGAACTAGTAGCTATTTTTATTCCTATTTGCGAGACTTTGGAAGTTATCATAAGGGAATGGTCAAATAATCCTGAGATCCAAAACATCATTAAAAAATTAGAAGAAGCCCCAGGTTCTGTCTCAAATTATAGTTGAGATTCGGTGGACTTGCGCTATAAAGGCCGAATAGTGGTTGCCCCACATTCTTCTTGCTAAGCAATAATTCTAAAGGAGTTCCATTCATTACCAATTGCTGGTCACTCGGGATTTCTCCGCACTTATAAGCGAGTTCGACAACTTTTTTACTAGAAAGGTATGAAAAATTTTATCAGGAAATTTGTTACTGAATGTGATGTTTGCCAACGTCACAAAAGTGAGACAGTAGCCACCCCAGGCTTACTACAGCCCCTCCCTATTCCTGATGCTACTTGGACCGACATATCTATGGATTTCATTGACAGTCTCCCATCATCTCAAGGAAAGAGTACTATACTTGTAGTCATGGATAGACTTACAAAGTATGCTCATTTCTATGCTTTACGATATCCTTATACTGCTGCAAGTGTTGCTCGTATTTTTGTGGAATACATAGCTAAATTGCATGGGAGTCCCCGTTCCATTATTAGTGACAGAGACAAGATTTTTACTAGCTCCTTCTGGACAGAACTTTTTCGTTTATAAGGTACTCAGCTGAATATGAGCACTGCTTATCATCCACAAATAGATGGGCAAACTGAAGTGGTAAACAGGTGCCTAGAAAATTACCTCCGATGCTTTACTAGCCGAAGGAATGGGTCAAATGGCTTCCCTGGGCAGAGTGGTGGTATAATACCTCTTACCATTCTTCAATTAAAATGACTCCATTTGAAGCAGTTTATGGCCAACCCCCACCTACAATTATAAAGTATGTACCCGGTTCTTCTAAAGTTGATCAAGTGGACAAGGAATTGATGGATAGAAATAATATTATTCAACTTTTAAAGGATAACCTCACAGCCGCACAAGCAAGAATGAAACAACAAGCTGATAAACACCGAAGTGACCGAGAATTTACTATGGGTGATTGGGTTTTCCTTCATCTTCAACCCTACAAGCAAACTTCCATAAAGGTCCGATCTTCCATGAAGCTATCTCCTCAGTTTTTTAGGCCTTATAAGGTATTAGAACGCATTGGACCAGTGGCCTACCGCTTGGATTTGCCTGCTAGCTCTAAACTACATCCAGTCTTTCATATTGTATGTCTTAAAAGGAAATTGGGTGAAGATGCAATAGTGCAGTGCCATTTGCCAAACATTTCTACTACTGGGGAAGTTCAAGCTCAACCACAAGTCGTACTTGATCGACGAGCTATAATGTATCGCAGACATCCTGTAACTGAAGTGCTGGTGCAATGGGCCAACTTACCAAAGGAAGATGCCACTTGGGAGTCCTACAACATGCTAAAGGAGAAGTTTCCAGAATTTGATGCTGCTCAACCTTGAGGACAAGGTTGAATTGAAGGAGGCGGGATTGTTAGGATCCTTTTATTTTCTGTGCTTTCCTTTTATTTTCTACGTATTTATTAAGTCTGTTTAGTTTAGCTAAAGTCGGAACTCTATAAATAGGGATGTAACTGCTTCTTTTCGATCATCTATGAAAAATACTATTTTTATCTTTTGATAAACCCTAGGAGGCCGATCCCCTCGAAACGATCAAGGAGGGCCGATCCCCTCGAAGCAATCAAGGAGGCTGATCCCCTCGAAGTGATCATCCCTTTCTCTTCTTCTTTTTTTTACGATAAGACTTTAGGGTCTTATCAATATCTTAAAAGAACCACAAATCTAGGATTATGGTATCCAAAATTCGAGAATTTTGAGCTAATTGCTTATGCTGATGTGGATTTTGCTGGATGTAGACTAAATAGAAAAAGCACACCAGGAATATGTCAATTTTTGAGACATTCACTTATTTCTTGGTCATCCAAGAAATAAAACTTGGTTGCACTATCTACAACTGGAGCTGAATACATTGCAGCTAGTGCATATTATACACAAGTTGTGTGGATGAAAAACACTTTAGGACTATAAGATCTATCTTAAAAATATCCCCATAAAATATGATAATACAAATACAATATGTTTAACAAAAAATCTGATTCAACACTTTAGGACAAAACATATTGATATTAGATATCACTTTATACGAGATCATGTCACTAATCATGATGTAATCATAGAGTTTATTGATACCAAACATCAAATAGTTGATATTTTTACAAAATCTTTATGTGAAGAACAATTTAATTTTTTTAGAAGAGAATTATGAATGTTGATTTATCCGAATACATGAATTTGTTTTCGGACTTTCTTGATTCTTTTATTACTCACTTAAATTCGGTGCTGAAAATTTTATGATATGAATTTTACATGATGATAAGATTGTGTGCTTGAATAACATGTTTACTTTGATGTTGAAAATTTTGTGCCTTGATGCTAAAAGTTTCCATGATGATGAGTATGTTATACTTTCATGATTGTGTTTTGAGAAGTTTTAATCATAGATCAGATTCTCAATCCTTGAGCACTACAAAGCACTAATGTTTTTGCCTCATGTAAGTAGCGATAAAAAGCTATGACAAAACATTGTCCGAATGCATGATTTTGTTGTATTTTTCTTCCGAACTTAATGTATTTCTTGAATGGAGTTTTCATGAGTCTATGCCATATCAAATTTATTTCATATTCATGCTCTATCACTTAATGATTTTTGACTGATGGAATTAATTGATAAATGCATCTCTCATGGATTTATCATTTGTGAATTTTAATTGAGAAATAGATTTGATATAATGATTCTTTCACATGAATTTCTTCTTGATGAAGGAAGAATTTTTTGAGACGAACACTTGCAAAGATTTAATTTCATATTTATATCTTGATCCTTGTGAAAAATGAAGCATGATTTAATGAAAATCTCTTATCATTTTTAACTTCATTCAAAGTTGGTTCTCAATGGCTTTTCCTCCTTACTTTTCTCTTTCATGCAAATCTTTGATGATAAAGAAAAGAGAAGAAGTAATGAAAGATATCTATTTAATGTGAGAACTTTTGGATGATACTATATCATGCTTGAAATATGATTGATATGATTTTTTTATGACATAAATTTTTACCGCATGTGAATTTATTGTTGAATCATTGTCCTTTTTGTTAATGACAAAGGGAGAGAAATATATGGTAAATTAATGATAAATGTATATAATTTTACACTTAAAATGTTTGTATTATGATAAGATATCTAGAGCTTAATTTGAAATATTACAAATTGATATCTTGTCATAGAATGAATTGCTATGATTGATATACTTCATATTTGAAATATAAGACTTGAAAATGGATGTCATGACATCATTTTCAGAAAGTTACATCATGATAGGAATCATGATGGGTGTATTGATAAGTTTAAATAAACTTAACTTATCAATATGTCTCTTGAATTCAAGAATGACTTTTCTCAAGTATGACATCTAGATAGGGGGAGTTAAGGTTAACTCCATCATCAATTGATTGTCATCATAAAAAAGGAGGAGATTGTTGAATCTCGAATTTTGATGATTAAGTCAATTGTCATTTGTTGATCTAATCTATATGTTGAGAAAATTGTACAGGGTTAACTACGATGGCAGTAAGACATGCAGCATGTGTAATGCTGGAGTCAAGACCAAGATCATATTGGGAGTTCGTCGGAAGTCCGGACGTTGGTCAGAAGTTCTGCAGGAACCAGCCGAGAAGTCCATGAGATTGCCGAGAGTCCGCCGGAGCATCGCCGAGAGTTCATCGGATGTTCGCCAGAAGTATGCCGGAAGCTCGCCGGAAGAAGCGATTGACGCACCAGAACACAAATTCCAGTAATGATTTTTTAATTATCATAATTAGAGTGTAGATTAAGTTAGGATTGGGAGGTGATCCCACTAACTTAATCAGGGGCTAACTGAGCCCTTAACAAACCCAAATTGGGCCGAATGGAACAGCCCATTCGGTCCTTGAAATCCTGGCCGGCGGTGGCACCGCCTAGGAGACTCGGTCTCCCAGGATTTCTGGGCGGTGATATCGCCCCTGTCAGGCGATGGTACAGGCGGCAGTTATTGCTGCCAGCGGTGGTACCGCCAAAGCTCGGTCTTCGAGCGTTGTCAGGTAGTAGTACCGCCTAGTGCCCGATGACAGGTGGTAGTACTGCTCAATAATAGCGGTGGTACCGTCAGGACCCCGAAAATCCGGGAATGGACACTTTTAGGCTTCATTTTTGAACTCATTGGGGCCTATAAAAACCCCACCATTTCCTGCATGAAAGGGTAACGAAAACTTGACATTATTTTTAGTCTTTGAGGCCTTAAGGTGTTGTAAAAACTATAGTTCTCCTCCTTCTTTCTAAGTGTTGAGATCATTTAAGAGAGGAGTGAAACTTGTAAGGGTTGTTAAGCCCGGCAAAAGGAGAAAAGCTATAAAAGGGTGGTTGGCCTTCGCCTATTGAAGGAAGGCTTCTAGTGGATGCTGGTGACCTCGTTGGAGGAGGAAGCCGATAGTGGATGTAGGTCATGTTGACCGAACCACTCTAAAAACTCAGTTTGCATTTACTTTGAACAACTTTCCTTTATAGCAAACTGCCTCTTATCCTTACTGTGCCTTAACTATGTCTACTTACGTTTTGACATAAATATTTTCCGAGATCGGCTTTAATCATACGAAGACATTACAAAATCAATGCTTTTCATTTGTGCACTTTACTTTACTGCAAATCACTTAAGTCTTTTCTAACTCTTTCACGAAAGGTTTCAAGTTTAAAGTTCTTCCGAAAATGATTGAGTTGAAACCATCCTTATTGAATCGGCTTTAATCGAAATAAATTTATTAAAATCGTAAAAGCTTTTCGCTATACTAATTCACCCTCCTTTTAGTGCGCTCTTGAACCTAACAATCAATTGGATTCATATGAAAGAAATAAAAGGAATGATAATTCCTATATCAAAGTCTAACTAACGGAGTTTGTCTTTTCATAAGATGCTATTTGATTGGGAATTCTCAAAAATGTTTTTTTATCAAAATAAAATTCATTCATTGCTTAAGTTAACGAACATTAATTTTTTTTTTAAAAAAATATTAATCAAATAATGTATATGATGAGTTTAAATATAAGACTTATCACTTGTGCAATAATAATAATGTATCGTAAAACTGAGATCAGCAAAGATTTAAGTTAGTTCGTGCATTTCTTTTAAACTCCCTCCGTAAGTATCGGTGGTCATAAAGAGTTACGGGTCGCGCGGGAGGCGCTTTAGTTTTAATCATAGGGTGACATGGCAACCTGATGGGCAGTGGAACTTGTCGCGTTGACCGTTTGGGGTTGGAGTAGGATCCAGTCGTTGAGTGCAACGAGGATACAGTTGTCGAATTCTGATGGGTGGAAATATACACGTTCTTGGATTAGTTTTGCAATGGTCGATCCTTATTTGATGAGCTTTTTTTCTTGCTGTATCTCTCGTGAACACAAGCTTCAAAATTCATTGGATCCTACAAGCAACAAGCGTTGGTCGTAGGTTAATTCGAGGAGGGCTGCAGGCTGGTAGTCCTACGGATTCCAACGAGTCCTTTGCAGCCCTGTGTTTCGTGCTCTTCTTCCTTGCTATATCCCTCCCTCAAGAAACCAGCCAAGGCGAGCTTGGGATTGAGCCTCATGGTGCTGTGGAACTTGTTGCAGACAGACGTGTGACTCCATTGCCTCCTCTCTATTGTTGCTGATGGTGTTCGATTCATCTGCTCGTTGACCACTTCGCAGCACAGTCCACAGATCCATTTCCCGCAGAACGATGCTTTGATGCTGCAGATGTACGTGGGGGTGCAATCTTCATGGACTCCACAGCAGTCGCACTCTATTTTGATCGCCACCGTCACTTGTATCCATGTGGATATACATTTAGTTCCTTTGTTATCTCACCGATCACAGATGTCCATCAGTACATCACATCAACACGAACTGTAGACAAAACATGGAATTGCACGCACAGCAAGGCACATCGTATCAACACCCTTATCATCGGTGACCCATGAAACTGAGCAAAAAGCATATATGGTTTGTCGTTACATGGTAAACACGCAGAGAGAGAGAGAGAGAGATTTCATGTCAGTTTTAGCACATAATGGGCAGCAGTCTTCCTGCTGCTGTATCTTCATCAGAACGTTAAGAGGGGAGCGAGACATTCTTCCTTCCTCTCGCAAAACCATTTAAAAGAACAAGACGGTAAATGGTTGTTTATACCTGAGAAGGGAAGAGATCTTCTACTTCTCCATCCGAAAAGCTTTTGTATACTGCATGAATTCTTGAAGCGGTTAAACCGGCGTTCCTCTCCTGCCTGCATATATAGGCAGCTTTCGGCTGGAAAGTGCAGATGGCTTGGATTCAAAGGGGATGAAGCTCCAAGTTGCATGAGGATTGAGCTGGTCTAAGATCTTCCTGCTGTGACACATTGGCTTCAATGCTTTGGCATCAATATGCAGACTGTAACAGTTGATCTCAAGTGGGCACTACTGAAGCGCATGTGGAGTGTGACACATTAGCCAAAAACTTTGGAGACGATGGGAGTTTGTGATTCAGTTATCTTATTTGGTCCGTAAGGCAATTATGAGTTGCGTGATCAATTATGTGTAGGAAGATATAAGCGTGGAGTGAGTGGTACGTGTTCATGGAGGAAGAAAGGGATGGTCGTGAGTTGTGGTAATTGAAGACGAGGGGACCATGAACTCAAGAGACATTAGGCTATCGATGTTGAAGAGAGAGGAGAAAGGAGGAGGAAGAAGATAAGTTGGTGGAAGAGATCAACACAGTCACGGAGTTGGTGGAAGAGATGAAGACGAGAAAATGAGAACGGGGTGGTGGGAAGAAGAAGTTGGTGAAAGAGGCCGACTCACTTAAAGGAGGAGTCGCATCGGATAGGGGATAAAGATGTCCGTCCGAACTTTTATTCATGACGTTCCACGTGGCATACAATTCCGGATTTCGGCTTGTATTGGGCTTTCATTATGTCATGGTATCAAGGCCGTTCATCAACTAACGTTGAGACTCGAACTGATCAGTTCCTCTTCCGATCACACCCGTTCATTGAGGCAGGACGGACACTCTTTCTATCTACCCACAGAATTCACTCTTAAGTTTTATTGGGTGGTCAACATAGGGCCACTTTAAACACAATATTCTATTAAGGTACGAGAATGGGTTGATCGAAAACGGTAATCCTGCATTTTGAATCGATAACATGGGGAGATTTGAACTCGGCGAGTCGACTCGCACTTTACTACATTTGGACTCCACTCCGTTAAATCCCGCTCTCGCTTCACGAACCCTAAAAACCCTTTCGCCTCGGAATACGGAGGCCGGACGGATCGTCGCCGGAGATGCCAGGGCGGCCGTCGGATCCTGGCAGCGAAGCCGTCGTCCCATTCTCGCCGGAGTTCCGGGACCCCGTGGTCTATCCCGTCCACCACGGCGTCCGGCCCCCCCTCCTCCGCGTGTACGTCGCATGGTCCCGCGGCAGCCTCCTCCACGTGGCCTGCCTTCGCCAACCCTCTCCCGAACCGGAACCCGAAGACTCCGTCGACGAAGGGGAGGCCGGCGGGAAGGTGGTGGAAGTGAGGCTCAGAGCTGGCGAAGAGGGTATCAGCGAGGCCCAGAGGCGGAGGATCGCCTATGGATCCGTCCCTGCCTTTGCGCTGCTCCAGAGCAGGAAGAATTCGCTCATGGCGATGTCTAGGATGTCATCCTCTTTACTTCGCGGTGAATGGTGAGGTTTTCTCTGAAGAATTTGATTTGCATCACTCTAAAAATTCGCGTCTGATTATTTGAGCGAATTATTAGCAGGTTCTTGAATTCTATAAAGACATATTTTATATGCTCTTTACATTACATTTTTTCAATGGTAGATCTTCTTTTTTATGAAAATTGATCGTTTTAATCGTAATATTACTTTGAAATTTCATTTATCTTCCTTTTCCTTTTCATAATGGTTTGTAATGAATTTAATACATATGCCAATCTGAAGGTACACCAATTTTAGATTTAAAATATGAAAACATTTAAGCGACATAGACACTACAAGAAAATAAAAAGGTGGCAAATTTATGATGAAGACAAAAAGGAGAAAGGGAGGACTGCCTTAGACTCTTTTTCTGGGATGATATTTTTAAATCGTTTATTTTTTTACTTTTCTTATCCACACCTCTTTTATAGCTGAATGGTGCCACCTAATGGTTGGAATTTATACTATGATTCTTCAAGAGGCAATGAGGACTGTAAAAGTATCAGCTCATCATTTTTTTCTTTATTAGCATTTTGGCCACTTAACTTTAACTGACTCTAAATATAACTGTAATGTCAGCCTAACAATTCCTTGTATTAAGGTGGTCTCTTGATGCACAAGGTTCCCGCCAAACAATTCCCTGCATGTGGAACCTTTTTATATTGTAGCTGTTCCTTTATTAGTGCTATAATTAAAACTGAAGTCAAGACCAGTTAGACAAACAGAGAGTGTCTGAAAATTTCATGTCACGAGAAAAATAGTTGTTCTGAATTGCTGGTTGAGGTACCTAATATATGCTCCAAGATAATCTCATCAAGAAGATACACTTTGCAAATCTTGTCCGCTAATATTACATGCACAACTGTTTTGTATGAATAGATGATGGTTTGTTCCTCATAAAATCTAACACTGACTTCAGGTGGCAATATGTTTTGGAGTATAGTAAAAACATAAGTGAGCTTCTGGGAACTCGTCGGCTTTCTTCTAACATGGTGATTGAAGACCCAAGGATGGTTGTGCAGGTGATTCTCGTATTTCTAGTTTAATGCATTTCTCTGTTCATAACTTTTGTCAGAATTTGTCTACTTGGTTAACACCATATATTGGATTTTATCCCATTAAGTGTATCTGTTCCTACCGAGAGGATAATCTGGAACTCATTTGCTGCAGCCTTCTGAGGAACCCACCAGTTTGAAGGCTGCCTGGGAGCTGATGGAGATTTTTTATGTTGATAAACAATCATTAACATGGCTTCCAGAGCGTCTTGTGGATTGGTCAGAAGTAATATAAATACTCTTTCTTTTGCTACTCTTCTATTTCAAGGTGTGATTTTATCGTGACTACAGCTCTGTGTTCCTTGGCATGGCTTTTCCTAGGACTATGACAGCCTAGTGACCAGGACAGAGCTCACAATTCATTCAAAGCTTGTGAATATGCAAAAGAAACTTGCTAATATGAAGGTTTAGTTTCTTTTATGAACCTTTAAACAATACTATTTTTCTTGTGCCTTTTAAAGCTTTGCATTTCATGGATCCTTGATCTTACTTTCCTCTTGATCCAGTTTGTATCTATTAGCATAATTATTTTTTTATGGGGTATTTTCCTTTGTGAACATTACTTCTATGCTATTTAGTGTTTCTTTGGATATTGATATCATTTTTTGGTTTACTCTCACCATTATAATTTAACAAAATGATTCAGTGTGGTAACTTGTGGGACCAATACATATGATATGATATTGATACCAGCTATTATGCCATAACAAAATGTTATTACATTATTTTTTGAATTCTGTATTGTATTGCAGCATACTAATCTTGGTCCCAGTCAGACCAGACACCAGTATATGCTAGGCTTAGTGTACCATATAATTTAAAATCTTGCTGACCATTGCATTATTATCTTTGATCATTCATAATAACATAGAGTGAGATCTAAGGTAGCATAGATGATGATAAAGGCTGGGTGAATTTGGTTACATCATGCCTGTGGAATTGATGCTCTACCTTTTGACTTTCTTTCAATCATAGCCTTGTTTTGTCAATTATTCCTTAATTATGGCATCATATATTATCCTTAAACTCAGTTCTTTATTCACTTTGGTTTTTCTATCGAGTCTGAATTTGGTTTTAAAATTATTGTCCTAAGTTATATAATTTTTAATCATCTTTTGTGATGCTATTAATGTTATCATAACATGCACCCTTTTATTGTATGAAATGTTTTTGATTCTCACAGTAACAGTCGAGACCCTAATAACCCTCAATTGCTACAGTTAATATGAGGTTTTAAATTGATCTGTTCACACTGGCATTGAACACATGGATCATTTTATTTTGCATAGGTAGTTGAGGATGATCCTGACTATTGGGAAGGAATGTCATCAGCACTTGCAGTTGGTTGGCTTGACATCGTGGTAAGTTCCTAAAGTTCTGTTGAGGTAGTTTGCTGCTGTAGTAGGTGTCTTGTTAAGCAAAAACAAGGTCTTATAATTTCCTAATCAAGAAGAGAGTTGTCATCTTCCATCTTGCAGGTGAAATTGTTAAGATTCCATGGATCTTATCAGTTGGATCAACTTGACAATCGTGAGGTTGGTGTACATACGAGTAAACAGTTAATATTTTGAGTCCCTCCATGTGGATTTATCTTTTTCCAAATCATGCCAAATGCTTGTATTTTGTGGACTCTTCTAATTATCTGCATGAGTGGCCAACATCTGGATTTTTTGAGAAATAATCTGTCTTAGTTTGCCTTTTACCTTTTCATGTACAATATCTCTTATATAAAAAGGATGTTGACCATGAGATGGTCAATTGGCAACAAATTACACCATTAATTATCATTATGGATTCTGTTAGATCTTTCTACTGATTTTGAAGAAAAAACATAGCTATAGATATGGGTGATAAGAGATCAAGGCATGAAAAATAACTTTATCAATTTCTAAAACTGAGACTACCTAACATCTCAAGGGACTACTGTACTGTACATTCTATGGCATTATACAAGCTCTACACACTCTTTTCCTTGTTGAATTTCTGACAAGTAAATGTAATTTGAGATGATCATGTTGCCATGTGATGCTTGATAGTTTGATGAAAATGTATACTCAAAATTGCCCTCAGTTGTGGCATGGTAACTGTTTTGTTTGTTGTTGTAACTTCTTATGACTTGTGTAGACAGAAAATGGGTTAGTAGAGGCCGTTGCTGTTCTTGTCTCTACAATGCCACGTTTACGTCCTGATCCATCTTCTGGGAAATTAGGTCAATTTTGTAAAACTAGACCAGATTTTATCAAGGTATGACCATGGCATTTGTCCTAAAATTTTTATTATTGTAAGAGTTCATGACACGAAATCTGGTGACAGGCTTGGGAGAAATGGCGAGGCCACTTGAGTAAGCTAGAATGTTCTGCATTTTGGGTTCAGTGCAGCCATGACCAAACTCGTGAAGGCCTTCAGAAGTTGTTAAAGATCATGCTGGGAGACATTACCAATATTACTTCTGCAACTTGTCACTGGATGGAGCTTCTTGTTTCTCACTTGCTATACATTAGACAATTCATGGCGGTCAGTGTCTAGCTGCCTTTTCTGCATTGAAGATTTTTTATTTTGCTGGATTATTTCTTCCTTGTACTCATTTTAGTGGAGGCTGGTTGTCTTTGAGAATGGTCAATATTTTTGCTTGACAATCAATCTGGACATGGCATTTATAGAAATTTTCTTTCATCATTGTTTAATTACAATAAATACTAATGAGGTTCAGTACATTATTTATATTATTTCTGGCCCCTAGTTCACAAAATATTAATGATTTTATAGTTAATAGTTTTAATTTATGTCTTGAAGCCGGTAAATGTATACTGGATAGTGCTGTATCAAATTTGAAATTGAACTCTCATTAGGTGGTGACTGTGATTGTTGAATATGTGGAAAGGGTAAAGGTATGTGAGTCATCAGTTATATGATTGCATACCAAATTATATTCTAATTATTATTTTTAGGGTACTCGAATGTGTTAATGGTTTTTTTGTTAATCTGATGCTTACACTGAGCTAAAAGCTCTTCATGATGCCATTAGTAGTTAGCAGAAGGAATCATACTGTGACAAATTACACATCAGATAGGATAGTATGGTACATAATCAGTTGCTCAGCTATATAAGTACAATTTTATGTAATGAGTGGAAAATATTGATTTTCATGTAACCAGTGACTTTAACATTTGAAGTAGTGATTAAAAAAGCGCTAGGCGCCAATGTCCAAAAACGCCTGAGGCGTTAGGTGTTCGTCCGAGCGAAACGAGACTCTAAAATATAAAAATATATAATATAATTAATAAATATAATTATTTAAATAAAAATATGATATTAAATTAAGAAAATCTTGTAAAATTACAATATCACATTAACAAAAATTCTAAAAATTCAAAACAATAACAATAATTTCAAATAAATAAAAATTAACAGTATTAAAATCAAAAATAATATATTATTAATCTAATAAATAAAAATATTGTTACGAGTATACAGTTAGTAGTATACTGTTAATATACTGTTAACAGTATACAAAGTGAGAAGAGTGTGAGTAAGAGGAAGATCGAGGCTGCTGACTGAGAGCAACGGCAGTGGGAGCGGGAGCGACGACAATGGCAGTGGCAGCGGTAGCAGCAAGCAGAGGGAGTGGGGAGCAACGACAGTGGCAGTGGTACCAGCGAGCAATGAGCAGTGGCAGCGGTAGCAGCAAGCAGAGGGAGCGGGGAGCAACGACAGTGGCAGCGGTACCAGCGAGCAACGAGCAGTGGCAGCGAGAGCGGCGAGCGACGATAGTAGCAGCGAGAGCGGCGAGCGACGATAGTAGCAGCGACAGTGGTAGCAACGAGCAGTAGTAACGGGAGCAGGAGCAGTGAGCGATGACAGTGGCAGTGACAGCGGTAGCAGCAAGCAGCGGGAGCCGGAGCAGGAGCGGCGAGCGACGACAGTGGTAGTGGGAGTGGGAGCGGCGAGCAGCGACATTGGCAACTGTAGCAGTAGAAGTGAGCAGCGGGAGCGGCGACAATGGCAGCGAGAGCGGCAGCGGCGAGCAAGGCTAGGGTTGGGAAGTCGCGAGAGGAAGGTTGATATCGGTGCTTTAGTTGGTTCAATTGAACCAACTAAAGCACTAGAGACCGAACCAAACCTAAAACGTTGGTTCGGTTGCTTGGTTTAACCTTAGCGGTCTCTCGAAGAGCCCGACGCCTAGGCTCGGGCGAGCGCCTCTTTGAAGCGTGCCGCCTGGAAATGAAGCGAGGCGCTCGGGCCTCGCCTCGCCTTGCCTGAGCGCCTATTGAAATCACTGATTTGAAGCACAAGTTTGGCTCATCTGCTAACTCATAGAGATTCTAAAAGATGAACTAAAGTCTTGTATAGATAATCAAAATGAGGTTTATTTGTGGTGTAGTATCCATCTTACAATCATGACAATCAAAATATAGATTATGTATTTGTGCTTATTTCAGATTTATATATGTAGCACATGTCTGATTGAGTGTGCTTGTTATCTTTTTGTATGATAATTTATTTTCTAGTATTTGTGGTTCTTTTATGGTGTTTCATGCCTACTGATTTTGTTTGTTGTTGGTTTGAATTTGTTAACATGTGTCAGGGTTTAGAAGGGCTTAACAACTTGGCTCATAAATGTAGGCAGTTGAAGCCAACTGTTCATTATAATGGGCTAATGAGTCTTCTAATTGGTATTCTTGAAGAAAGCCCTGAGGCAAGGCTAAGTTATTGAAGTTCCTCTTTTATTATATAAGATCAATTGCTTATAAGTTTTTCTTATAAATTTTGACTTTATAGGTTGTATTAGCAGAATGCTCAAAGACATTTGGTCCGTGGTAAGCTGTAAATTTTTATAGATACTAAATACTTCTTCATATTGTTTTTTCAGTTGTGGCTTGACAATTACGTTCCTGATGTAGCATCCTTATTGCTGTAAATGAAGTTTGTTTCTCTTAATAGGATGTCTTTGCAGTTGTGGCTTGATAATGACATCCCTGATGTAGCATCCTTATCGCTGTAAATGAAGCTTGTTTCTTTTAATAGGATGGTTGCCCATGGAATAGAGTTGTTGACAGCTGGCAGCGATCATGCTGACGTTCTGTTGCACGAAGAGAGATATAACTTGGGAGGTATCAGCATAGAGGAACTCCACTGGCTTGTATATGCTCAAATTCTTTCTTCACATCCTTTGACTTGTCAAGTAAGTTCTGATCATCTCACAATGAATCCAATCAAAGAGGTTGCATGGTTTACTAGAACAGTGTGACAAACTTTAAGTGGTCATGCCATGAGAATAGCACTAATAGCTAGAGCAGTGTTTTAAGGAGAAATGGGGTCAATGCAATTTTAAACTTTAGATTGTTGTCCTTTATCAAGTTAACATTGCTCCACTTTCAGGCGGTATGTTAAAGGATCTTGGATACATTGTATTTTACTGCATTTGTCGTGAACCATAATAACTTTAGTTGGACAAAAGAAACCATGCTCAAGATTTACTTATACAACTTATAACTAAGAGCTGGAGGTTGAAAAAGAAAAACTGCAATGCTGCCCTTAGGTTGCCTTGTGTTTATTTTCTTCTTGGTTTTTTAAAGGGCAGGTCTAAGTCAACTTTTGAGGTGTAATTAGGTTTTTGTGGTTAGCCAATTTACTCTATATATTTATTTCATGCTAAATTCTTTAATATTTTTATCTTTAGTATGTGTATGTGATTTACATGTTACAAGCTAATTTATTTACATAATCAACGTTTCCTTCTTCCACCATCCCTGTTGTTATTTTTGCAGTCACTTCTTGCTTGTAATTAAATATACAACTTCATGCATTGTGTTAATTTGTTGTCAGATTGCACCAACGTATCTGGCATCATGCCCGAAGCAAGGGATAGGTTTGTTAGAGATTTTACTGTATAAGCAGCCTATTCAGCATCATCAAGTCATTCTAAAGGTTAATATTGTTTTCATTTGATTTGAAAATGTTGTCTAATTTATTTTCAGTTTTTATCTCATGTATTTTATACTTTGACCAGAATCTTGAGATTTGTCGCTTATATGAACTTGATAACATCAGTGTGAATGTTTTGAAGGTACTCCTGGCCTTAATTTCTTATCTGTTCATGCTGTTAAAAAAAGTGATAAAATATCCTATAATCAATTTCTTTCATGTTTGGAAGACTGCTGGTATGTACAACTGGAAGCATGGTAGGAGAGGATTTGGAATTTACTGGCTTCAACTAGCTCGTGATGAAGTACGGCTCAACAGAATTGCTCAACAACTTTTTAAATGTATAGGGAAATCGTTGTCTGATGACAGCTTCAAGGTGTTATTTTGCTTTCCTTGATCCATTAGCCTTCCTCGAAATTTGAATTTAATGTGGAAATTAAGTGTGGTAACTGATGTGACTTTTTAAACTGCTCACAGCAATGGGAGGGATTACTTGAACTGCTTGGTACACAAGTAGGGAGTTCAGGAGGCCTGGAGTTTCTTCATAAGTACTATTGTGAACCTTTACGCTATCATCATGTTATCTTAACCTAGCTTTTGATAGCTTATAATATATATATGTTGTGGAACAATTTCATTTTTTCTTAACAAAGGCTTCCATTCCATTAAACAGATATCGAGACTTTAAGAGAACCCTTAAGCAGGTGGAAGATGGAAGAGCTTCTAATGCTGCTCGACAAGCTGCAGAATCACTCATACAGGTACTTTATCTTTATTCTTCTCTATATCAAATATGACTTCATGATTCATTTGATTTTTGTTTTTTGCATCTGAGCTCAAGTTATCAGCTTTTGACAACTGTTTTATCTAGATCATGGTGGAATTGATTCCCACTCTGATCTGTTTTTGTCACATTATTATGTGCATTTCATAGAAACAACAAATATGGTTGTAGGGGTTAGGGATACATTTATCCTCCCATGACCCAGCCTTGTCAAGAATCTTGTGCACTAGGTCATTGTTTTTCTGAATAGGGGGGAGCCTTGGTATCTTGATAAGGTCTCTCCTTTTATAATTACGAATTTGGGGAAAATGATTCTTTGGTTTAGCTCAATAAAGTTATTTAAATTTCGTAATTGATGTGGGACGCTAATGGGCTCCTTTGTGCACACCCTAAGATGGCGACACGTGGATGACTTTACAATGTGGTTAAAATTGCGAAAGTGATATGGAGAAGGGTATAGAAGAGAAGGCTAAGATTAGGATTTCTGGAAGTTGAGGTTAGGAATCATGTCACAAAAGAGCTGAAGTATCATGTGGAATATGAAATGAAGCTTTATCCCTGTTTATAGACTCAAGGTGATGTCTAGATTTCAACTTGCTTGCTTTGAAATCCAGGTTGTTGGGCACTTGTCACTCTTTGATTGAGGGCCTTAGCTTAGAAGATTCTGAAAGATTTTCTTGATCCCAGAAAAAGGGGCAATCTCTGCCTTGTAAGATGAATAATCACCTTGGTAGGAAGCTTAACAGCCTCTGTCATATGGTTGTCTTTACAGCTGGCAGTTTAGACACCTCTGTCACACCACGTCTACTATGAGAGGACAGAGTTGACAAACAACATTGTACTTTGACATGTCAGCACCTCATCAGGGTACGATGGGAGACAACTGATGTGGGAGTCAAATGCAGACCCCATGAAACTCATCAAAGAAAATACAACATATGGGCAGTTTGACATGCCAGAAATACTTTGTTGGAACTTTATGTCAAATTCTGCTGTACCTTAGCCTACGTGGTGCAAGTTACCTGCCATGCCATTTACTTTGACATGTCAGCGCCTCATCAGAGTATGATGGGAGACAACCGATATGGGAGTCAATGCAGATACCATGAAACTCATCAAAGAGAATACAACATATGGGCAGTTTGACATGCCAGAAATACTTTGTTAGAACTTTTTGTCAAATTCTGCTGTACCTTAGTCCACTTGGTGCAAGTTACCTGCCATGCCATTTACAAATTTTAACATAATAAATGATGGATTGTCCATTTTAATGGCCTATATACAGACAATTTCCCAAATCGACCAAGTTGGTTAGTGCATCTGTATTATAAAAGAGATCGTCTTCCATCTCTATATCTTTGGTTTTAAAATTGGGCTATCTAATTCTTACTTCAGATTATTTTTCACATTAATGTGTGCTCTATATTAAGCACACTAGTCACATTCCTGATGCGCTTGTGCTTTGCAGGGTTCATCATGGAGTGTATTTCCTTTCTTTCAAATTTCCTTGGATGAAACCTCATTGGCCTGAATTTCCTTGGTTTAGACCACCTTGACTTGGTGTCCACTTGGATAAAGTCACCATGGCATTCTCCTGAGCTGTGACATTTCACTTAACACCAGTGAAAGAGCCAGATTGGCTCTTGTTTTTCAGCTCAGTGAGAGAACCAAAATTAATATCACCGATCTTTAACATTAAATCTCTATGGCTATTCGATGGTTATTTAAGTTTCTATTTTTGTCTTGTCTGATATAGAAAAACTAATATTGCCATAACAACTGCATCTGCAGTCTGTGAGGGCTCTTTTAAATCACGATCTAGGTCACAATCCAATTTTATGATTCTATATACCCAGGATTATCCAAATCAATTCGTCTGGTATGACAGTTAAAGTGCAAAATTAATGGTCTGGATTTTGGTCTGGGGAAAGAAAGAACAAACCAAAAACATGGGTTTTGTTTTTGTACATTTAGATAACTTTGATATGTTTTTCTTCTGACACTAATATCCGATGGTTCACATGGCAAATTTGGATTCACTTGCTCGCAGCTGATGAGAAGTCCATCCACTCCACAACAATTCTGGCTTCCTCTTTTGCATGATTCAGTAAGTCCATAAATCTGCTAACTTAATGACTGCCATATTTTTGAGAAATCTGCCTCCTTTTGCTTTTGACACATCAAGTAAATATGAGTATACAGAACCAATATATATTATTTAAATGTCAATTACAGTACCTGGAGAAAAACTAAATGTTCTTTGTTACCAAGATTTCTCAAGAGAGTTGACATATTGGTAGCGTAAGCTAATAAGCATTGCAATGTAAGATCAAGTAGTGTTATCATGCAACCTTCAAAGGTGGAATGGAAGATAAATTAGTGTTAATATCATCATGAAACAGCCTACGATGATAGAATGATTCAATCCCAAACTAACTGAATAATGATTGCTTGGGATAATGATTGACTTGTGCGTGTACTGTAAAGGCAAGACTGATGGTCTGATTTTGTTTTCTGCTGGAGTACAGGTGAAGTTGCTAAATTGGAAGGCTCACCCACTGTTGAGTGTCTCGGAAACAAACCTGTTGCTGAATAAGCTACAAGATTTATCCATGGGAAAGCTGCGTCCAGATTTCGTCGCTGCTGACCTGCCGCCCAGTGCCCTGAGTTCCATCAGACTAGCCCTCGCCACCAATCTTGGGCGTGCTATTCTCGAAGAATGCTGATACTCAGTGAGCCATCCTCATGCCTCTGTATCCTAATTTAATTGATGTGCAAGTTCCCTTCATGTTTGAAGGAATCATGCAGAAGTGTTAGCATCCGAACTGTACCATTTAGTTTGAACCAGGTGCACTGTGTATTAAGTGGAAGAAAGATTCTTCTAAAGGTTTTGTAAGCAGGGTTTTCTTTTACGCTTCCTAATCCATATATGTTATTGGGGGTGATTGCGGTTCCAGAACCTGGCAGCTTCGGTTTTGATTTCTTGAAACCAGGAACCAGAATCAAATCGCCCAGGTTCTTGTTCTGATTGGAATCGATACTTTTTGTTATTTTTTGAAAATAATTTATAGTATAAATAATCGTAATTTTATTTTTAAATTATAAAATGATCAAAATATTCTTGAATATAGTTGTTTGTATGATTGTTGGGAGGGATAAATTGGTTATTTGTCCCTTCATCGATCATTGGGCCAGGTGTGAATTGTTGGGTTTGATCGTTTTGAGTTAAAACAATCGATCAACATTTTAGTTGATTGTGGTTTTTTTAAAAATTGTTGAATTGATGATTTCGATTCTTGAATAGTTAGTTAATGTCATGATTTTGACTTTTAAAAAGTCCAAATCGGAACCGAATCATTACTTAGTCAAAGAATTACTCAATTTAGTGCATAGATGAAGGGGTGATTGTTTTGAAAAAAGTGTTTTTTTTTTAATCTTTTCCAAAAGATGTCCTTTGTTAACAGTCTTTTCTTTTTCTTTTTCTTCTCAAATGGTATACTTATTTTGCATAATATCGAAAATATCTTTCACTAGACTCAATATGTTTGTTTTCCGCTAGTTTTGGTCCAAATAAATGTTACACTGTTTTGGTATATTACAATCTTTTGATCATAATAAAAATATTATAAAACTTACTTCAAAATTATAAATTATAAAACTAGTTTCATAATCTGAATCAAACTAACTTAAAACTTAAAAAAATATAGTATTGCAATGAAACATGATATCATTTATTATATTTTTTAATAATTTTACGGTATCTTTAGCAACTCAATAAAACACGGTAAGTGAATCAAATAAAATCAAAACATATAAAAAATCATTTGATATAACATAGTAGTATTCAAATATGTGATTATAATAGTTTAAGAATAAAATTATTTAAATAAGAATAAAAAAATTGTGTTGTCAAATAAAGACTTGTACAGAAGAAAATTAGTTAGTTTGACAAACAAACGCACGAGTAAACTATCATTTATTTTCTTGTATGACCGAATAAAACGCTTTCTTGGTATGATAACAATAAACTCCTTTCGGCATCTGCATATACTTCTTGGTGGATGCTTTGGTTGAGACTGCCAAGGCTGACGTGGTCTCCCGCCAAGCTAATGTGTGCGACTACGAGGCCAACTCATCTAGTCACCGAGAGGCGGCATCAGCCCTGATACTTCCCAGGGTTGACTCGATCCCACAACTCCCCTCTTCCGTTTCGCATAGTGGGCGATACCTCAATCATATCACCTCTCACGTCTCAATTCCTCCTAAGCATCCAAGTCTCCGAACTCATCCTCGATCCCGTGCTGGAGCTCCCGTTGTGTCCGGCCGTCCACCAACTCCTCATCCCCCATCTTCCTCAGCAGCTCCATCGCTTCCCCCACCCTCCCCTGCCGGCAAATCTCCTCCAGCAGCGTCCTGCAGGTGATCAGGTCGGGCGCCCTCCCCACCCGCGCCACCCCCCACATCATCTCCTCCCCGTCCCGTGTCTCCCCCGCCAACGCCAGCGCGCAGACGAGCGAGTTGCACGCTCGCCTGCTCGGCACCATCCCCTTCCCCCGCATTTCCACGAACAGCTCCCGCGCGTTCCGCGTCCTCCCCTGCGCGCACAGCCCGTGCACCAGGAGGCTGTACGTGTGCTCGTCGGGCTCGCACCCGTGCACCGGCCCCATCTGGTGGAACACCCGGAGGGCGTCGTTGAGGTGCAGCGACTGGGCGTAGCCCTTGACAATGGCATTGAGGGCGAGGCGGTCGGGCGCGATGCCGGCGTCGACCATCTGGCGGAAGAGTAGGCGGACGGTGCCCATGTGGACGTGGTGGATGTAGGAGCTGGCGTCGTCGTGGCCGAGCATGGCGGCGAAGAGGAGGTTGTAGGTGGCGGCGGTGGGGTGGGCAGCGGGGTCCGGGGAGGCGCGCATGCGGGTGTAGACGTGGACGGCCTTGGGGAGCATGCGGGCCTCGGCGTAGAAGTAGAGGAGGGTGTTGAGGTGGGGTTCGGCGGGGGGGAGAGAAAAGGGAAGGGCGAGGACCAGGGAGGCGACGGCGTCCATGTCGCGGTAGAGGCGGGCGGCGCCGAGACGCTTCACGGCGGCGAGGAAGGGGGAGTGGTCGGCGGTGAGGCGGCGGCGGTGGCGGTCCATGGCCCAGGAGAAGAGGTGGGGGCACAGGCGGGGGTCAGGGAGGCAGGCGAGGGCATCGGCGAGGTCGGGAGCTGAGAAGCGAGGGGGCAGCCGGGAGACGGCGAGGTCGAGCAGGGACTGGTCCACGGGCGGCGGCTTCGTCCGCCTCCTGCGGCGCCTCCGAGCATCGCCGGCCGTGGAAAAGGTGGATGAGGTGCACGCAAACCCTGGATATCGGAGCGCTAGGGCGAGGCTTTCGCCATGGTTGGAGAAATTGGAGGCGGTGGTGGTGCCGGGACTGATGATAGTGGTCGGGCAGCGGAGACGCCGAATGCGATGGAGGATGAGAAGCCGGAGCATCGTCATCGAGGCGGGTCGAAACCGGCGGCGATCAGCGGACCGGCATAGATTTGGGTACCAGATCGATAGATGTAAAGCAGCCCTGAGGAGGTCAGGAAGTGATTATACGGGGTCCAATAGCGGCCGGATCTTTTTTGGGCCGGATGGGATCGACTCAGAGAAGTGACTATACGAGGTACAATATGGTCCGGATTCTTAATTGGTCTTCAGTCACTATACCGGAAGCCTATTTGGGCCGAACGGGATCGGCCCATATTGAAGGGGATCGGGATAACGTCACTCTTATTTGAGGTCTCAATGAACGAGCAAAGAAGGTTATAAAATATTAATGGATTGCATTGAGATCTAATTTTAAGCCCATCTAATGAGTTGCACAAAATTTTCTTTTTCGCATACTTAAATAAAATGTTAAAGCTTGTAAATATATTGAGCATTTTGTAGTAATTTATATTTTTATGAGAGAGGATGTTAAAAGTGTCTCGTGGACGAGAAGGTAAGTCTAATATATGGGAATGAATTTAACTCATATACAAACATGACATAGAAAAGGTGGTCAAGATGAGACCTTCTTTATTACATATTACAAACAAAACATCACATGAAAGAACAACTCGAAGTTCTTTTGCATAAAAAGTAACACATAAAATTAGAAAGGAAAAGGAAAGAAAAAACAACAGCAGCAACATAATAGAAAGAAATCAAGAAGACCAAAGACTGCAGGGAAGAACTCCACATCTGCAGGAGCCTGCCATTTCTTTCTCCTACAAAGTGCCTATATATATATATATATATATATATATATATATATATATATGGGTGGTGGTGGTGGTGGATGATTATTGCAGAATTCTGGCGCATTTGGTGATGGAGCTGCAGCCCCGGCGATAAGGGTTGACCTTCTTCTGACGGTGGCAATTGTAGTAGGACTGGCCTCGCCGGTTGCAGGGCACCCGGTTCTTGGTGAGTGCCCCGTAGCTTACGAACTTGGTCCTGGAAGCCAAGCTTCGCCGGGCAGACACCGACTCCATCGTCATCTCCTCCTCGTCGCCGACGCACTCCCCTTCCCGCCCGTCGCACGCCGTCAGCCCGCCACCCTCGCTCGCCAGTCGCGCCATCCCCCACTCGTCGCCCGCGTACGTGGCCCCTGCGGCCACGATGGCCATCACCAAGAGGAACGACAGGAAGGCGAGCCGGAGAGCCATTCTCATCTGGAAGTACAACAGGAAGGACTCCACTGCGTCGTGTTTGTTCTCTTTGTAGAGAGAGAGAGAGAGTGGTGTGGTGGGGGACTTAAGGGGATGGTGTTGCGCACTGGACGCGCTCGCGACGTAGGTGTTTGATCGTATTTAGAGGAGGAAGCCCGGTTCTTTCTCCTGCTGTTGAGGTGGTGGATGTGCATGGGATTTGGTACGTGACTTTTAGGAAGAGGTGAGCAAATAGAGGAGGAAGGGAGAAGACATGGTTGTTGGGTGCAGATTACTGTGCTAGACGCTGTTGCAGAAGATCTCATATCCAAAACAATGGAGTGGAGAGAAGAGAGATGCGCCGGATACAATCCACTTTTGTTATACTCGTGAACATAAGCAAAAAGATTACTGGGTTAAAAGCTGTTGTTGCAGGAGTGGAGAGTATTGTCGCGAAGAAGAGAGAAGAGATCACTGATGAAATCCATTTTTTGTTATGCTTGTGAACACTAAAAGTTATTGCTGCTCAAGATTTCCTATTTCACACAATGAAGTGGTCTATCGATAGATACTTGTAAACATAACAAAATGTTATTCAGGAAGAAATAATATCGTAAAGATAATATGGATAATTAGCTACATTTACATAAGGCAAAAAGAAAAAAAATCAATAATAAAAATTAATTTCGATTCAATTAATAAAATAAACAGAATAAGGGTTGGAATCGTTATCGACCGTCTTAACAGTAGAAGAATATTGTTCTCAAAGAAGAATCTTAGAACCAAGAAGGGAATATTGTTCATCATATAAAACCAAACAGTAGATTCATATATATATATATATATATATATATATATATATATATATATATATATATATATATAAAAGATGATTCCTAACTGCTAGGACTAATCATAGTCAATAAGTCATGTAAACTAATTAAAAAATTAACAGTTAAAATAAGTAAATAAATAAAATAGATTTTGAGTTTTTCATTTTAAAATAAAATACCTAGCAAAATCAAGTAATTTTAGGTCATATATTTAATATTCAGGTTTGGACTATTAAGTCTATCGAGTTGGAAATTTGGATGATTCCAAGTGCTCAATTATGTCGGATCTAAATGTTTGTATTGAGATTAGATAGCCCTAAATTCAAATAGTTTTCTTTTTTTTTGGTTGGATTATGTCTTTTGACGCATCTCAATATCCATATGTTCATTTGTACTTGTAGACTTATGTTTTATATGAATCTAAAGATTATAAAATCTGTTCAGGGTTAATTACTTAAGAAGTCCAAGAGGGGTTCAGATAGTTATTCCATACCGATCTGCAAAGGCGGATGTTAGATAGGATTCTTAATTGAGTCCTCTAATGCTTATGTAGTAATCGACGATGATAGAATAGTTTATAAATTTTTTATTAATTCATAGGTTAATGAAGGGAATATTCTAAGTATACATATGGAATGGTCTCCATTCGATTATTTTTTAGAGCATTAGTCGAATATTTTTTGAACTATTATTTTAGACTGATGTTCTTTGATTATTAATTAGATTTTATTATTTTAATATTTATTGCTGGTTATGCTCCCACGTGTTACAATGCTAGTTAATATGGCCACTGTACTTGTGATCACTAATGTGATCCATTTTTGTTATACTTGATAAAACTAAAAGTTGTTGCTGCTGAAGATTACTTATTCAAACAATGAAGGTTGAGAATTGTCGTGAACCAGAGGAGACTGATGGATAGATACCGGTGAATACAAATAACAAAAGCAGGTATTGTACCATAGTCCAAATGGAGATCTCGTTGGGAGTTCAAGAGTTCGTCGAAAGTCCGGACATTCGACGAAAGTTCTATCAGAACCAACCGAGAAGTCCAAGAGCTTGCCAAAGAAGCTTGTCGGAACTCTCCAAGAAGATCGTCGTAAAGTCTGGGAGCTTATCGGGAGTCCGTCGGAATATTACCGAAAGTTCGTCGGAAGATCATCGGAAGCTCGCCGGAAGAATAATTGATGTACCGGAACAAGAGTACTTTGATTATGTCTTAGTTATTATAGTTAGATAGTAGATTGAGTTAGAATTATGAGTAAACCCACTAACTTAATTAGGGGCCAACTAGGCCCTTAACAGGGCTGAATTGGGTCGGATTGAACATCCTATTTAGCCCTTAAAAATATGGTCAGCGGTGGCACCACCAGGGCCGGCAGTGGCACCGCCTGGTGACCCAATCCCTAGGTGGTCTGGGTGGTGATACCACCTAGTGTCAGATTGCAGGCGGTAGTACCACCTAGTAATGGCGGTGGTACCGCCAGTACCCCGAAATCCAGGGATATGACACTTTTTGGCTTCAATTTTTGAAGCCATTGGGGCCTATAAATACCCTACCATTTTCTGCATGAAAGAGTAATAAAGTGCTATTATATGAATGAAAAATTCTAATTGTTTGGGGTGTGAAAAGTGTTGTAAAAGTGAGAAGAGTTCTCCTCCTCCCTCTCTTAGCCTTGTAACAATCTAAGAAAGAGGAGTGAGAATTGTAAGAGTTGTCTCCTAAACCCGGCAAAAGGAGAAAGAGTTGTAAAAGGTGGTTGGTCTTCGTCTATTGAAGGAAGGCCTTTAGTGGACTCCGGTGATCTCGACGGAGGAGGAATTCGAAGTGGATGTAGGTCTCATTGACCGAACCACTCTAAATTCTGGTTTGCTTTTCTTTTTATACAATTTACTTTACTACAAATCTCATTGAGCTTCTCCTTACATTCTTACGAAAGTTTTAAGTTCAACATATTTCCGAAACAATTTGAATCGAGACGAACTTTATACGAAATTGAAGAATTTTCCATTGTACTAATTCACCCCTCGTGCCACTCTTGACCCTAACAATAATATCATAAAAATAAATATGAATAATTAGATCCATCTAAAGTATTGGCTTTCTGCAAAACTTTAGTGAAAAAAAGGAACGATAAATATTTTCAATGTGTCTTCAACTCATTTAAAGTAAATATTTATATTAGTCAAAAGGATAAAGTATAATTTTTTTAAGTACATATATATAAATCTCGTCACCCTCATCCATATATTAAAAAACCAAATACTCATTTATTTATCTTATCTAAATTCTTATTTTTGTTACATCTAATCTTAACTATTTGAATTAATTTTATGATTCACCTATAATTCAAAATAGTTGTAACTTAAAATTTAGCAAGTGTTACATCATGCTTAGAACATTCAAACTATCAAGTTTTAGATATGCAAGTTTTACAAGATAGTACTTTTGCTTCTTTTGAGATAGCAACTTCTACATTATGCAAGCTAGCAAATTAGAGATGTTCAAGAAGGCAACTCTTGCTTCCTGAAATATATAAATTTTATCAACTTTGCTAGATACGCAAGTTAGCATATTTTGCTTCTTGAGATAGTCAAGATAGCACTTTTGTAATTTTTGTTTCTTAAGATGTTCAAGATAGCAAGCTCTACATCTTGCAAGCTAGTAATGTTACAACATTTTAGAACATGCAAGCTAGTAATTTAGAGATGTTCAAGAAAGCAACTCTTGCTTCTTGAAATATGCAAGTTTGCTAGCTGTGCACGTTAGCATGTTTTGCTTCTTTTTGAGATTTCAAACTAGCAATTATCGGTGATGTTCAAGATAGCAATTTCTTCTCTTTTGAGAAGTGTAATTTTTGCTTTCGTCTTGAATTGTGCAAGCTAGCTAGTTTGCCTCTTTTCATGATGTTCACGCTAGAAATTCTTGCTCCCCCTTTGTCATTGTCAAAAAGAAGGGAAGACCCTTATATCAATTTTCAGATTATGACAAAGGTAAGCATCAATCTTATTTGTGCATCATTATATATTCAAATTAAAACATACACAATTTCAAAAACCTTATTTTTCATGCAAGATATCGAAAAAAATCATCATTAATGAGCATATCATACATGATATTTAAACATTAAAATTTTTAGCATTTATCAACATGTTGATCATGATACCAAACATTCATCATTTAAAGCATTCATGATACACATCATATGCAATACATCATGTACATCATTGTCATAAGTATTGCATGCATCATTTCAAATTCATGAATATTTCATCATTGCATGCATGATTCCAAATCATCATTCTATCATAAAATGATAATTATTGATTTTCACATTATTTAAAAAAAAATCAAAGTGTTGCATGCCTTTTTATCTAAGGGAAAAAATCATAGTGTTGCATGCATCATTCCAAAATATTTCAAGCCATGCAAGCCATACATACAAAGAAATCATGTCATGAAGGATAAAATCATTTAAATACCAAAAGACATGATTCATATAGTAAATATCTTCTTTAAATAAAATATCAAGAAAAATCATAGGAGTACAAAGAAGAGATCTTGTTTTAAAAGAAAATCAAGTAATAAATCCAAGAACTCACAAGGAAAAATCATGATTCATTTAGAAAATCTCCTCTTATGAAAATATAAGTAGAATCGTAGGAGATCGATTAATGAAAAATTTTGATTCATAATAAAATTTCATGTATCGAATATCAAGAAATCAAAATGATGATTTATATAAAAAATATCACAAGTTATATTCAAGAGAAAAATCATCATTCATTTTCAACTCATTCAATTTGTCAAATCAACATTTCTTAGATATGCATGATACCAAAACATGGTTTCAAATGTTTGACATATAACATGCATAAATTCAAAAATTGAAAGGAGAAGGGAATAATTCAAAGGTACCAAGTTATGAATCCAAAATTCCATGAATCAAAATGATCATCAAAGGTAATCTCATGTTATTCCAAGAAATTAATATCATGATTTTGATAAAACTCATTTCAAATTCAAATAATCAAAATCACTTTTATGGTTCACAAAATTCATAACATAGGTAGATTCATGATTTCATTGATAATATATTTTTCTTTTTTTTAAGTATTTTATTTTAAGTGATTGATTTCATGTTAGCATGCTTTTTCATTTATGTTAAATAAAAACATGCATCAACGTTTAGGATCGAAAAATGAATTTCGTCATAAAACCATCAAGATCAATAGATTCTAAAAAATGAATTGTTATGATCAAGAAAATCCGAAAATGAAATTTAACACTTTCATGCATTCGGACATGGTTTTGCCATATGTTTCTCAAATACACTCATGAAAATAACACATGCTTATCATCATGTGTGACTTAAAATCTCATGTATAAAATTGTCAATCATGGTATCAAAATGTTTAATATTTTCATTACATCAATATGCATTACTTCAAATCAAACATGATTTCATTTAATCAAAATTGAGAAATTAGTTAAACAAACATGATACCATTCAACAATGTTAATCAAACATGATACATATTATTACTTCTTAACCACATATAGCATGATTTCATAAGGCATTTTTAATCATTTTGTTTATCATAAACAAGTAATTTTCATGATTATTTTTGAAATGACTAGAATGATAAGCATGATTCCTAATTTTTGTATTTTCATTATAAAACGTGTAATTTGCAAGAAAATTAATTCTAAACAAAAAAAGAAAAATGCATCATGAAAAATATCAAGTAATTTCAAAATAAATTAAGGGGGTTTCGATTACCTCATCATTGAATGTCCTTAAGGCGTAGTTTACCACCTTGCCTTTCTTGATTTTCTCCTCTTCTTTGGAGGAGCTCGATTCATCCCAAGTTGTATTCTTCCTCTTCTTTGGCCTCTTCCTTCGTTCAAGTTCATTGTTTATTTTAGATTTTTATTTAATAAACTTATTAAGATTTAGTGTTCGAAGTTTAAGTTCATCATTGTCCTCATCACTTGAGTCATCGCTCAAGTGGTATTCATTTGTCCGGAGTTCCAAATCCTTCCTATTCTTTGGAAGGTGGTTCAAGTGCTCATCGGGTTCAAAATGTTCCAAAAGTGTCATTTCATAGATCATTAATGATCCGATTAGTTCTTCAAGAGGGAAGTTGTTTAAATCTTTAGCCTCTTGAATAGCAGTGACTTTAGGGTCCCAGCTCTTAGGAAGGGATCTTAGAATCTTATTTATGAGCTCAAAATTCGAAAAACTTTTACCGAGTCTTTTTAGACCATTGACGACATTCGTGAAACGGGTGTACATGTCGCCAATAGTCTCGCTCGGTTTCATTTGGAAAAGTTCAAAAGAATGCATCAAAAGATTGATTTTTGACTCTTTCACTCTACTTGTGCCTTCGTGAGTCACTTCGAGTGTATGCCAAATATCAAACGCAGTTTTACAAATCGAAACACCATTGAACTCATTTTTATTAAGCGCACAAAATAAGGCATTCATAGCCTTTGCATTAAGAGCGAAAGTCTTCTTCTCCAATTCATTCCAATCGATCATTGGAAAAGAAAACTTCGAAAAATCCATTTTTGACAAGATTCCAAAGTTCAAAATCCATTGAAATAAGGAAGATCCTCATTTGGGTCTTCCAATAGGTGTAGTCCGTCCCATTGAACATGGGTGGACGTGTAATAGAGTGGCCCTCTTGGTTTCCAGCGTATGTCATCTCTCTTGGGTTTTAATCCATTTGAGAGTTAACCCCGCTCTGATACCAATTGTTAGGATCAAGAGCACTAAGAGGGGAGGGGGGGGGGAGGGGGGGGGGGGGGGGGGGGTGAATTACTGCAGCGAAAAACTTTCGATGATTAAAACTGCATTCGTACGATAAAAGCGATTTTGGTAAGAAAGACGATTCGTAAATCACTTTAACTTGTGATCAAGCGAGATGCAGTTAAAGCAAAGATATAAAGGTAGTTTGTAGTTACGACGGAAATCAGAATGTAAGCGCAAACTGAAATATGATGTTCGTACGATAAAACCAATTTCCGTCTTAACGTCGATTCGAAAAATACTTAACTAAGAAACACGTTCG
Source organism: Musa acuminata AAA Group (assembly GCF_036884655.1). Taxonomy (NCBI): domain Eukaryota; kingdom Viridiplantae; phylum Streptophyta; class Magnoliopsida; order Zingiberales; family Musaceae; genus Musa; species Musa acuminata. The sequence goes on along the minus strand of NC_088343.1, from coordinate 30,675,173 downwards.
TAAATGAGCAGAAGGCAGTAAGCTACTGAGGAGGTTTGCAGTAAAGATAAGATGCTTAGAGTAAATGCAAATCGAGATTTAGAGTGGTTCGGTCAATCTTGACCTACATCCACTTTTGGCTTCCTCCTCCGATGAGGTCACCGACGCCCACTAGAGGCCTTCCTTTAATAGGCGAAGGCCAACCACCCTTTTACAGTTTCACTCCTTTTGACGGGCTTAGGAGACAACCCTTACAGAATTTTCTCTCCTCTCTTAAAAGATCAAAACTTGGAAGAAAAGAGGGAGGAGAACTTCTAGCCTTTACAACACTTTTGAGCTCTAAAATCATAGAGTAAGATCAAGCTTTCGGTGCTTTTGGCTACCCTTTCATGCAGGAAAGGGTAGGGTTTATATAGGCCCCAAACTGGTTTGAATTTGGAGCTCAAAAGTGTCTTTTCCTGGATTTTCGGGGTCCTGGCGGTACTACCTCCTGACTGGGGCGGTACAACTGCCCAGTCTTGCTCGGAGACTGAGCCCAGGCGGTGCCACCGCCTGACTGGGGCAGTTGTGTTGAATCTTGGATTTTGATGATGAAACTAATTGATTGTGTTTAGATGTTTAACTACATTTTGAGTGATGCAGGTCTACTCGATCAGGATTAGACAGTTAACGTAGGAGGAATTGACGTTGCGCCGGAGGAGATCACGTTAGGATATTGGATGGCAGAAGGCTTCGGACGTCGGGCATCGGGCCAAGAGTGGAATTGCGCCAAGGATATCGGGGTTGCGGAGGTCAACCGCCGATTGGGCAACAAGCCGCTGTTAGGATCAAGAGCACTAAGAGGGGGGGGGGGGGGGGGGTGAATTAGTGCAAGGGAAAACCTTCTCGAAAAAACTGCGTTCGTTCGATAAAAGTGATTTTGGTAAGAAAGCCGATTCGTAAATCACTTTAACTTTTGATTAAGCGAGATGCAGCAAAGATATAAATGCAATTTGCAGTTATGGTTCAAATCAGATAGTAGGCGCAAACTGAAATATGATATTCGTACGAAAAAATTGATTTACGTCTAAATGCTGATTCATAAATCACTTGATTAAGCGAGATGCAGTTAAAGCAAGGATATAAAGGCAGTTTACAATTATGATAGAAATCAAAACGTAAACACAAACTAAAATATGATGATCGTACGATAAAACTGATTTACGTCTAAACGCCGATTCGGAAAGTGCAAAGCTTGAAACCCGATCGTATATGCACAGAAAGCAGTAAGCTTTTGAGGAGATTTGCAGTAAGGATAAGTTGCTCAAAGTAAATGCAAACCGAGATTTAGAGTGGTTCGGTCAATCTTGACCTACTCCACTTTTGGCTTCCTCCACCGACGAGGTCACCGACGTCAACTAGAGGCCTTCCTTCAATAGGCGAAGGCCAACCACCCTTTTACAGTTTCACTCCTTTTGACGGGCTTAGGAGACAACCCTTACAGAATTTTCTTTCCTCTCTTAACAGATTAGAACTTGGAAGAAAAGAGGAAGAAGAACTTTCAACTCATACAACACTTTTGAGCTCTAAAAATCACAAAGTAAAATCAGAATTTCGGTGGCTTCTGGGTGCCCTTTCAGTGCTGAAAGGGTGGGGTATTTATAGGCCCCAACCCAGTTTGAATTTGGAGCTCAAAACTGTCAATTCCCAGAATTCCAGGATCTGGCGGTTGCATCGCCTGACTGAGGCGGTTGCACCGTCTGGCAGAGCTCGAAGACTGAGCCTCTGGGCGGTGCCACCTCCTGTCAGGGGCGGTTGCACCTCCTGCCAGAGCTCGAAGACCGAGCTCAAGCGGTGCCACCGCTTGACTGAGGCGGTTGCACCGCTCAGCCAAAGCTCGGAGACCGAGCCCAGGCGGTGCCACCTCCTATCAGGGGCGGTTGCACCGCCTAGTCTCGCTCGGAGACTGAGCCCAGGCGGTGCCACCGCATGGCTGGGACGGTTGCACCGCCCAGTCTCGCTCGGAGACTGAGCCCAGGCGGTGCCACCGCCTGGCTTGGGCGGTTCAACCGCCTGGCAGAAATCAGGGTCCGAATGGGTTGATCCATTCGGCCCAATTTGGGTTTTTTAGGGGCCCAATTGCCCCAAGATTAAGTTAATTGGATCATCTCCCATTTCCAACTTAATCATTGTGCTAACTACGATATTTCCTAAGACATTTACTGTAACTTGCTCCGGTGCGTCAATCGTTTCTTCCGACGAGATTCCGGTGAACTTCCGTCGATCATCCGATGAACCCTTGGTGATACTCCTGCGGACTTCCGACAAACTCCTGGACTTGCGACGATCCACTTGGCGAGTTCTGACGAGCTTCTTTGGCAAGCTCATGGACTTCTCGGATTTGTTCCCGCAGAACCTCCGACGACTGTCCGAACTTCCGTCGAACTCTCGAACTCCCAACGTGATCATTGTCTTGACTCTGGCGCAACTCCTGCTGCATATCTTTCTTCCATCGTAGTTAATCCTGCACACTTAAAATAAAACTTCGATCGAGACAATTAATCCTAAGCAATTAACCAAGTTGTCCGGCATGTCATTGGTCCCTCGATGCTTCGTCCGATTCTTCGGCGCATCGTCCTCTCCTGCAGCCTATTGCCCAATCGGCCAGTTGACTCCGAAACTCTGATATCCTTGGCACAATACCCGCTCTTCTTGGCCTGATGCCCGAGTCCACAGCCCGAAGCCTTTTGTCGATACGTCGACCAATCCACCGGCCCGACATCTAATCTTCTGACATGTTCCTTCGGCACAACATGATTTTCCTGCTTTAATTGTCTCATCCTGATCGAAGCATCCTGCGTCACTCAAAACACAGATTAAATCATAAATATATATCAAGTAGTTTCATCATCAAAATACAAGATTCAATAATTTCTCCCTTTTTGATGATGACAACCACTTGATAACGGAGTTAAACTTAACTCCCGGAGTTTAAACAAACTCCCCCTATCAATATGCCATATTGATAGAACCTTGAATTCAAACTGAATTCAAGTCATTGCAATATTCATCATGAATACTTGCAACACGTCATCATGAACTTATGCATAAACTTATGCATAATATCATACTTCTCCCCCTTTGTCATCAACGAAAAGGAGAAGTCCAACTATTCTTGTGTTTGGAATATTAGTTTAACTTATTGCATGAAAAACATAATATCAAGTTTTATCATCATGCAGTTTTGAAGCCAGAAAATTCAGCAAATGTTACATCATGCTTAGAACATTCAAGCTATCAAGTTTTAGATATGCAAGTTTTGCAGCATACAAGATAGCGCTTTTAGAACATGCAAGCTAGCAATGTTACAACATTTTAGAACTTACAAGCTAGCAATTTAGAGATGTTCAAGAAGGCAACTCTTGCTTCTTGAAATATGCAAGTTGCAAGCTAGCAAATTTTTGCTTCCTTTGCAATGTTTGAGCTCGCAATTTTGCTTCCATTGCAAGGTGTAAGTTTAGCATGTTTAATTTTCTTGAGATAGCAACTATTTGCTTCTCTTTATACTACAAGCTAGCAATTTTTACGATATGCAAATTTTACTACATACAAGCTAGCAAAAATTTCGAAAGCAAATGCAAAATAGCTTTCTTGTGTAAGCTTATGATTCTTGTTTCCTATTGCAATGTGCAAGTTGCAAGTTTTACTTCTTGAGATAAGCAAGATAGCACTTTTGCAATTTTTGTTTGGTAAGCTTGTGATGTTCAAGATAACAAGCTCTTTCTTCTCTTTTGAGAAGTGTCATTTTTGCTTTCTTTGCAAAGTGCAAGCTAGCAAAATGCCAAACTAGCAAGAGATAATGTTTTACATGAGGCAAGCAAACAATTTGGCAAGTGTTACATTTGCATCTTCTCTTTAGAGGAGTGTAATTTTTGCTTTCATCTTGAATTGTGTAAGCTAGCTAGTTTGCCTCTTTTCATGATGTGCACGCTAGAAATTCTTGCTCCCCCTTTGTCATTGTCAAAAAGAAGGGAAGACCCTTTTTTCAATTTTCAGATTATGACAAAGGTAAGTATCAATTTTATTTGTGCATCATTATATATTCAAATTAAAACATACATAATTTCAAAAACCTTATTTTTCATGCACGATACCGAAAAATAAATCAATCATCATTAATGGGTATATCATACATGATACTCAAACATTAAAATTTTTAAGCATTTATCAACATGTTGATCATGATACCAAACATTCATCATTTAAAGCATTCATGATACTTATCATATGCAATATATCATGTACATCATTGTCATAAGTATTGCATGCATCATTTCAAATTCATGAATATTTCATCATTGCATGCATCATGCCAAATCATAAAATATACAATCATCATTAATGCATGATTCCTAATCATCATTTATTTTGCAACATGATGGTACCAAATTTGTCAAATTACATCCTACCATACATGATCGAAACTTCTTATTTGTATACATCAAAACAAATTAATGAATATTTCATGTATTCTTATCATCACATAAGGAATATCAAGAAGAATTATTAGGTGATGAGATAAATATTTCATGAATACAAGGAATTGCATAAAAATCATATCATAAGTGTTTCATGTATTCATATTATCACATGAAGCATACAAGACAACAATGCAAAGAAATCATGTCATGAAGAATATCAATGTGAAAATTTAGTAAAGATCACATGATACAATTGCAAAGCATGATATAATTATGCGATATATCATGAGATGATAATTTATCATATCAATGAAAGATATCAATGAGGATCAATTGTTAGGATCAATTCGTGAATACCAAAGATATGATTCATGGTTCATTAAAATTCTTCTTAACAAGTTCACGATCAAGATTTATATAATTCATAATAAAGCAAATTGATGTACAATCATCACACAAGACATACAAGGCAAAGAAATCTTGTTATTTCTATATTATGAAATATATGATATCAAGGCTCATGATTCATTTGAAAAGATATAGCACAAAGAGCAACTTGAAACATTCTTATCAAGATCACATTTTAAAATATTCCAAGTATCAAGATATCAACATGACACTTCATTGAATTCTGAGAAATCAAAAGACAAGTTACACTTCATTTGAAGAATTATTTTTTGATAAATGTAGGGAGCATAATGAACGATCTTGATTTATAAAGAACTTCATGTTATAATTATCAAGATCATGATTTTAATAATTATTTTCTTTAGCAAATAATCACAAAAGCACTTTATTTTTGCATAAGAAATCTCATTGTATTATGATTTATAAATTCTTTCTCTACACATGAATCATAGGAGATATGTATGTGAAACAAATCTTTGTAAGTAAAAATTATTTTTAAATTATTTTTGCATAAGAAATCTCATTGTATTATTAGGATCAAGATATGTATGTGAAACAAATCTTTGCAAGTAAAAACACTATCATCCATATTTCAAGATGGAATTTATAAGCAGGAATCATTTCATCAAATCCATTTCAGAAAAATATTTTTCATATAATAAGTGTATGAGAAAATCCGATTGTTAAGATACCAATTGTTCAGCAAATCCGAAAATGAAATTAACACTTTCATGCATTCGGACAAGATTTTGCTATAGATTTTCAAGTTCAATCATGAAGATAAAACATGCTCATGATCATAAAAATTTTTGTATCCAAAACACATAATTTCCAACATGTTATTAAGGCATGTAATAATGTAAAATCATCATGGCAATTAAGTGATTTGAACATTGAATCAAGAAAGTCCGAAAAATAATCTTAACAAGTTCATGCATTCGGGCACATTTTTGCCATAGTTTTTCAAATACACTCATGAAAATAACACATGCTTATCATCATGTATAGCTTAAAATCTCATGCATAAAATTGTTAATTAAAATATTTAATATTACATCATTATCCATTTCTTCAAATCAAACATGAATTTTTTAATCAAAATCGAGAAATAACAATGGAAATCAACGTAATACTCATTATTACTTCTTAACCATGATTTCATATTTTCAATCAAAATCATTTTATTTGTTTATCATAAAATATGCAATATTATCATTTTCGAAATTACTTAGCATGATCATAATTTTTTTTTTTTATTTTAAAACATGTAATTTTTAAGAAAATTAATTCTAAACTAAAAAAGAAAATACATCATGAAAGCATCAAGTAATTTCAAAATAAATTAGGGAGATTTCGATTACCTCATCATTGAAAGCGGTTAAGGCGTAGTTTGCCACCTCACCTTTCTTGATTTTCTCCTCGTCTTCGGAGGAGCTCGATTCATCCCACCTTGTGTTCTTCTTCTTTGGCCTCTTCCTTCGTTCAAATTTGTTGTTTATTTTAGATTTTTGTTTAATAAACTTATTAAGATTTAGTGTTCGAAGTTCAAGTTCATCATTGTCCTCATCACTTGAGTCATCGCTCAAGTGGTATTCATTTGTTCGGAGTTCCAAATCCTTCCTGTTCTTTGGAAGGTGATTTTGTTCATCATGTTCATCATGTGCATTGTGCACCATTTTATATGTCATCAACAAACCAATTAGTTCTTCAAGTGGTAAGTTGTTTAGGTTTTTAGCTTCTTGTATTGCAGTTACTTTTGAATCCCACTTCTTAGAAAGAGAACGCAAAATCTTGTTTACGAGTTCAAAATCCGAAAAACATTTTCCAAGAGCTCTTAAACTATTGACAACATCCGTGAAACGGGTGTACATGTCACCTATAGTCTCACTTGGTTGCATTCGAAAAAGCTCAAAATCATGCAATAAAATGTTAACTTTCGAGTCGTTGACTCTACTAGTTCCCTCGTGCATGATTTCAAGTGTTCGCCAAATGTCAAAAGCCATTTCGCACGTAGAGATCCGATTGAACTCATTTTTGTCCAAAGCGCAAAATAAGGCATTCATAGCCTTTGCGTTTAAAGAAAAATACTTCTTCTCCAAATCCGACCATTCGTTCATCGATTTAGAGGGAAGTTGAAAACCATTTTCAACGATATTCCATAAATCCAAATTCATAGAAATCAAGAAAACTCTCATTCGAGTTTTCCAATAAGTGTAGTCCAATCCGTTAAACAACGGTGGACGAACAACCGATAAGCCCTCTTGAAAGCCATGAAGAGTCATTTCTCTCGGGTGTAAATCCGAAATGAGAAATACCGGGCTCTGATACCAATTGTTAGGATAAAGAGCACTAAGAGGGGGGGGGGTGGGGGGGGTGAATTAGTGCAGCGGAAAACCTTTTACGATAAAAAAAAAATGCGTTCGTTCGATAAAAGTGATTTCGGTAAGAAAGCCGATTCGTAAATCACTTTTACTTTTGATTAAGCGAGATGCAGCAAAGATATAAATGCTGTTTGCAGTTATGGTTCAAATCAGATAATAGGCGCAAATTGAAATATGATATTCGTACGAAAAAACTGATTTACGTCTAAATGCTGATTCGTAAATCACTTGATTAAGCGAGATGCAGTTAAAGCAAGGATATAAAGGTAGTTTGCAGTTATGATAGAAATCAAAACGTAAACGCAAACTGAAATATGATGATCGTACGATAAAACTGATTTACGTCTAAACGCCGATTCAGAAAGTGCAAAGCTTGAAACCCGATCGTATATGCGCAGAAAGCAGTAAGATTTTGAGAAGATTTGCAGTAAGGATAAGATGCTCAAAGTAAATGCAAACCGAGATTTAGAGTGGTTAGGTCAATCTTGACCTACTCCACTTTTGGCTTCCTCCACCGACGAGGTCACCGACGTCAACTAGAGGCCTTACTTAAATAGGCGAAGGCCAACCACCCTTTTACAGTTTCACTCCTTTTGACGGGCTTAGGAGACAACCCTTACAGAATTTTCTTTCCTCTCTTAATAGATTAGAACTTGGAAGAAAAGAGGAAGAAGAACTTTCAACTCATACAACACTTTTGAGCTCTAAAAATCATAAAGTAAAATCAGAATTTCGATGGTTTCTGGGTGCCCTTTCAGTGCTGAAAGGGTGGGGTATTTATAGGCCCCAACCCAGTTTGAATTTGGAGCTCAAAACTGTCAATTCTCGGAATTCAGGGATATGGCGGTTGCACCACTTGGTAGAGCTCGAAGACTGAGCCTCTGGGCGGTGCCACCTCTTGTCAGGGGTGGTTGCACCTCCTGCCAGAGCTCAAAGACCGAGCTCAGGCGGTGCCAACGCCTGACTGAGGCGGTTGCACCGCTCAGCCAGAGCTCGGAGACTGAGCCCAGGCGGTGGCACCTCCTGTAAAGGGTGGTTGCACTGCCCAGTCTCGCTCGGAGACGGAGCCCAAGCGGTGCCACCGCCTGGCTGGGGTGGTTGCACCACCCAGTCTCGCTTGGAGACTGAGCCCAAGCGGTGCCACCGCCTGGCTTGGGTGGTTCAACCGCTTGGCAGAAATCAGGGCCCGAATGGGTTGATCCATTCGACCCAATTTGGATTTTTCAGGGGCCTAATTGCCCCAAGATTAAGTTAATGGGATCACCTCCCATTTTTAACTTAATCATTGTGCTAACTACGATATTTCCTAAGACATTTATTGCAACTTGCTCCGGTGCGTCAATCGCTTCTTCCGGCGAGCTTCCGGCGAACTTCCGTCGATCATCCGATGAACCCTCGGTGATGCTCCTGCGGACTTCCGACAAACTCCTGGACTTGCGATGATCCACTTGGCGAGTTCCGACGAGCTTCTTTGGCAAGCTCATGGACTTCTCGGATTTGTTCCCGCAGAACCTCCGACGACTGTCCGAACTTCCGTCGAACTCTCGAACTCCCAACGTGATCATTGTCTTGACTCCGGTGCAACTCCTGCTACATAACTTTCTTCCATCGTAGTTAATCCTACACACTTAAAACAAAACTTCGATAGAGACAATTAATCCTAAGGAATTAACCAAGTTGTCCGGCATGTCATTGGTCCCTCGATGCTTCGTCCGATTCTTCGACGCATCATCCTCTCCTGCAGCCTATTGCCCAATCGGCCAGTTGACTCCACAACTCCGATATCCTTGGCACAATATCCGCTCTTCTTGGCCCGATGCCCGATTCCACGGCCCGAAGCCTTCTGTCGATACGTCGACTGATCCACCGGCCCGACATCCAATCTTCTGACATGTTCCTCCGGCACAACATGATTTTCCTGCTTTAATTGTCTCATCCTGATCGAAGCATCCTGCATCACTCAAAACACAGATTAAATCATAAACATATATCAAGTAGTTTCATCATCAAAATACGAGATTCAACAGTCGCAAGAGAGGACGATGAGCTGAAGAATCAGACGAAGCGCCAACCAATGACGTGCCGGGCAACAGAATGTCAATTCGCGTTGTAATAATTGTCTAGATCAGAGTAGAGTTTTGGCTTGTGTGTGCAGGATTAACTACGATAACGATGTAGACATAAAGCGAAACAAAGTGTCGGAGTCAAGCACGAAGGATTTGTTGCGAGTTCGAGAGTTCGACGGAAGTCCGAAGGTTCATGTTGCCGGAACTAGCTGAGAATGAGTAGGGAGCTTGCCGAAGGTTTTTTTGGAAGCTCGCCGAAAGGTTCGTTGGAAGTTCGCGGAGCTCACCGAGAAAAATCGGAGCTTGCCGAAGAAGCTCGTTGGAACTCGCCAAGATTAAATCATGAAGTTTAGGAGCTTGACGGGAGTCCGCATAATGGTTTCCGAGAGTTTATCGGAAGACCGTCGGAAGTTCGCCGGAAGCTAGCCGGAAGAAGTCTTGACTTGTGGACTTTGTAATAGCTTAGGAAATGTCTTTAAATTCGTATTTAGCATGTTAATTAGGGTTAGGATTATGTGTTAATCCTATAACCCAAGTAGGGGCCAATTGGGCCCGAGTTCAGACTGGTTTGGGCCAAGTTTGGAGCCCAACCAGTGAGCTGAAATAGTGTAGGCGGTGGCACCGCCTAGAACCCGAGAACTGAGCGGTGGCACTGCCCAGAACCTGAGAGGTCGGGCGGTGGCACCGCCAGCCTCGGAAACCCAAGAGAATTCAAAATTTGGAGCCCAAATTTGAATCCTCTTAGGGCCTATAAATACCCCTCAATTCTCAGTAGAGAACACAACTTTTGGAAAAGCAATAGATTTGAAAAAAAGCCTTAGCAAAGTCTTTAACAAGTCTTGTTTTCAATTGCTTGAGTGTTCACCTCCTTCTTTCTCTTTGAAAATTTGTAAGAGAGTGAATCACTTGTAAAAGGTTGTAAGAGGGGTATTTGTCCTTCCCCTTCAAAGTGATTTGTTAGTGGAAGTTGGGAGCCTCATCGAAGAAGGCTTCGTAAGTGGATGTAGGTCGTATGACCGAACCACTATAAATCGGTTTGCGTTTATCTTATTGTCATTTATATTACTGCAAACCATCTTCACTTTGATGCTCTACTTCTTTGTCTCCTTCTTACATATCTCTTCAAGTTAAAACGCAATCGAAACGGTTTCAAACGAAACGTTGCTTTTATCGTACGAAGTTTTCGAAAGTGTTTAAATCGTCAAAAGTTTATCGTACTTTACCGCTGCACTAATTCATCCCCCCCTCTTAGTGCCGCTCTGATCCTAACAATTGGTATTAGAGCCATGGTTTTCTACTTTGGTTTAACACCTAAATAGAAATGGCTCTTTACGGCTTTCAAGAGGGTCACTCTCTCATTCGTCCTCCCTTTTTCAATGGGACGGACTACACTTATTGGAAAACTCGAATGAGAGTTTTCTTACTTTCTTTGGATTTGAATTTATGGCACAGTCGAAAATGGATTTGAAATGTCTTCTCTTTCAATGAACCATTGGAATGATTTGGAGAAGAAGATGTTTTCTCTAAATGCAAAGGCTATGAATGCCTTATATTGTGCACTTGAGCGATGAATACCACTTGCGATGACTCAAGTGATGAGGACAATGATGAACTTGAACTTCGAATACTAAATCTTAATAAGTTCATTAAACAAAAATCTAAAATAAACAATAAACTTGAACGGAGGAAGAGGCCAAAGAAGAGGAAGGCAACCAAGGATGAATCAAGAACTTCCAAAGGTGAAACGACGAATTGGGCTTTGACGGGCTTCGACTACAAGGTAAGTAACTCAACTCTCTTGAATTATTTTGAAATTACTTGAAGTTTTTCATGAGTGCTTAATTTAGATAGTAGGAATAGGAAATAAAAAATTATTTTTCTTTTTAGCATCTTTGAAAAATTAAAAATTTGATCATGAAAAGTATATTGCTAAGGTTTCATGCATATTATGTTTTGAAATGTTGAATGATGTATGCAACATTAGGGATGATAATTATATGATATGTGATAATGCTTAGGATTAATCCATGCATGTGTATCTTGATGATTTTATGTCATGCATGAGTTTTTGAAGTAAATGTTGATTTGAAACTCTCATTTTAGATTAACATGTTTTTGGTCTAATCATTTTTATGACGAATTAAGATGACATTCTCATGACATATTAAGATGACATAGTGCATGCACATCTATGTATGAATTTCTTGATAGTCTTTTGATGATAGATGTGATATCATGATGTGTTTGGTCTTGACGGCTTCATGACGAAACTTATGTTTCGTTTTTAAATGATGATACATGTTTTCACAAAAGACTTGAATACCCTCACATGAAATCAATTGTATGAAATGTAAATGAATTTTCTATCCTATTGAGATTAATGAATTTATTTTACCAATCTTGTGAATCTCATGAAAATAAACATGATGAATATATTGAAAATAAATGAGTGTATCATGCATTTGGTCTTAATGATTTCTCTTGAACATACCTTTTGAAATCATACTTGATGATGAATATCAAGATATTAAAAGGATGTTATCATGGAATCATGCTTGATGATTTATTTTTTACCTTTCCGTCTTAAATGTTGACACTTGTTTTGTTAAAGGTAAAGGCATGCTTATAAGAAGCAAATCACATGAATAGAAATTTATAAAAATGAAATGCGATCCTCTATCTTATCATCTTTTCAATAAATCTATGCTTATCATGTATGAATTTATTGAATGTGACTTTGAGGATGATTTCGGATTTCACAAATGCTTGATTCATACTTATGACATGAGACACATTTTAAATATGAATCATGTTCAATGCTTCAATCATGTTACATCTCTCTTAATTCATTTTGTTCTCCTAGATTTATTTACCAAAGAGGAGAATCTTCCAAATGAATGAAATGATACAAATGAATCACTTATCGATGTATCTTTTTGAAATATCTTTTTAATGTGATGTTGATAATTTGAGATGCCTGTTGGAATTCATGACATGAGATAATTGAATCCTTGACTTACTCTTTATATGGCTTGAAAATAGATGTTTAAAATCTTGCTTGATTAGTTGTTTTATAAGATTTTGCCTTTATATCTTGAACTTTCATGATTGTCTTGATTTGGCATATAAAGACTAAGGCATGCTTAGATGAAAAAAAATTACTTAAAAAATATCTTTCCCATCTGATGAGATTAATGATTTTATTATATTTTGTGAATCTCGAAATTGATTTTGATGACTTGATTATGAGTTTCAAGTTAATGATTTGACTTGAATGAGTTTTATCTAAATCATAATCTTAATCTTGCAAAATTGGAATCAGAAATAATATCTTTTGGTATTCATGAATCGATACTCACAATATAAAAGTATTGGTATTCATGACTTGAATTTGATTGAAACATTGCATGCTTAAATTAATCATTCTCCTATGTTTCAAAAATTCTTTAAATGCCTTATGTGATGATTGAAAATTAATTTGTTTTATGATGAATCACGAATCATGACTTGATCTATGATATTGATATATTTTAACCATGATCCTTAGTTGTATAATTCTTTTGCTCTATTAAAAAGATTTGTCAAATGAATCATGTCCTTCTTGAATTTTCTTGATATCATGACATGATTTTGTAATATAGCTTATATAATGATTAAATTTTTTAGCCATTGATTTCTCCCTTCTTTTCGATAATGATAAAGGGGGAGTTAGTTTACTAGCCTGCATATTTCAAAGGAAGAAAAATTTGCTATCTCGATTATTTCATTGAAAGAACTTGCTATCATGAACACTACCAATGAATTGCAAATCTTGCAATATAAAGAGAAGCAAAGAATTGCTATCTCTAAAGAAGCAAAAAATGCAAAACTTAGAAAACTTGCAACAAAATTGCTCTTGCCATGCTTTGTATCAAAAATAGGTTGATATCCTTAAAAGCATCGCATTAAATTTTTTAGTGTATCGCAATGTATCACATGTATTGCAAATTGAAAATTTAGAGACTATTATCATATCATGTTTAACAATTGATATCTTTCATTGATATGATAAATTATCATCTCATGATGTATCGCATAATGATATCATGATTTGCGATTATATCATGTGATCCTTGGTGAATTTTCACATTGATATCCTTCATGAAATGATTTCTTTGCATTATTGTCTTGTATGCATCATGTGATGATTGAAATATTGATTGATGCAAAGTTGATGTAAAAGTCTAAATCATTGGTTCCTCTCCTTCTTTTTGACATTGACAAAGGGGGAGAAAGTTATTGCTAGCTTGCATACTTGAATGAAGAATTTGCTAGCTCGATCATTGTAATGAAGAAATTTGCTTTATCAAACATCATAAATATTGTTACTTGCAAAGAAAAGCAAAGTGCAATCTTGCACAAAAATTCAAGTGTTGAATTGCCATGATTGAACTTAAGAATTTTGCTATGCTTTTGTGCTTATATGCTGTGATGAAAATCTAGCTTCATGTTGCAAAAACTGGCATATCTTTTAAAATAGCTAGAGCTACTTCTCCTTTTTGTTGATGACATAGGGGGAGAAGTATATTGATGACTTCATGCATTGAATTAAATATTTTATATATTTGCATGATGGTTTAAATATTTTTCATAACATGTGATGAATGTTACTTGGATTTGGGATAATCCAAGTGTTCTATCAATGGCATATTGATAGGGGGAGTTTGGTTAAACTCCGGGGAGTTAAGGTTAACTCCGTTAGTCATCAATTAGTTGTCATCATAAAAAAGGGGGAGATTGTTGAATCTCGGATTTTGATGATGAAACTAATTGATTGTGTTTAGATGTTTAACAACATTTTGAGTGATACAGGTCTACTTGATCAGGATTAGACAGTTAACGCAGGAGGAATTGACGTTGCGCCGGAGGAGATCACGTTAGGATATTGGATGGCAGAAGGCTTCGGACGTCGGGCATCGGGCCAAGAGTGGAATTGTGCCAAGGATATCGGGGTTGCGGAGGTCAACCGCCGATTGGGCAACAAGCCGTAAGAGAGGACGATGCGCTGAAGAATCAGATGAAGCGCCAACCAATGACATGCCGAGCAACAGAATGTCAATTCGCGTTGTAATAATTGTCTAGATCGGAGTAGAGTTTTGGCTTGTGTGTGCAGGATTAACTACGATAATGATGAAGACATAAAGTGAAACAAAGTGTCGGAGTCAAACGTGAAGGATTTATTGTGAGTTCGAGAGTTCGACGGAAGTCCGAAGGTTCGTCGGGAATGCTGCCGGAACTAGCCGAGAATGAGTAGGGAGCTTGCCGAAGGTTTTTTCGGAAGCTTGTCGGAAGGTTCGTTGGAAGTTCGCGGAGCTCACCGAGAAAGATCGGAGCTTGCCGAAGAAGCTCGTTGGAACTCGCCAAGATCAAATCGTGAAGTCTAGGAGCTTGACGGGAGTCCGCAGAATGGTTTCCGAGAGTTTATCGGAAGACCGTCGGAAGTTCGTTGGAAGCTCGTCGGAAGAAGTCTTGACTTATGGACTTTGTAATAGCTTAGAAAATGTCTTTAAATTCATATTTAACATGTTAATTAGGGTTAGGATTAGGTGTTAATCCTATAACCCAAGTAGGGGCCAATTGGGCCCGAGTCCGGACTGGTTTGGGCCAAGTTTGGAGCCCAACCAGTGAGCTGAAATAGTGTAGGCAGTGGCACCGCCAGATTAGGCGGTGGCACCACCTATAACTCGAGAGCTGAGCGGTGGCACCGTTGGACTGAGCGGTGGCACCGCCTAGAACCCGAGAGGTCGGGCGGTGGCACCGCTAGCCTCGGAAACCCAAGCGAATTCAAAATTTGGAGCCCAAATTTGAATCCTCTTAGGGCCTATAAATACCCCTCAATTCTCAGCAGAGAACACAACTTTTGGAAAAGCAATAGATTTAAAAAAAAGCCTTAGCAAAGTCTTTAGCAAGTCTTGTTTTCAATTGCTTGAGTGTTCACCTCCTTTCTCTTTGAAAATTTGTAAGAGAGTGAACCACTTGTAAAAGGTTGTAAGAGGGGTATTTGTCCTTCCCCTTCAAAGTGATTTGCTAGTGGAAGTTGGGAGCCTCATCGAAGAAGGCTTCGCAAGTGGATGTAGGTCGCATGACCGAACCACTATAAATCGGTTTGCGTTTATCTTATTATCATTTATATTACTGCAAACCATCTTCACTTTGATGCTCTACTTCTTTGTCTCCTTCTTATGTATCCCTTCAAGTTAAAATGCAATCGAAACAGTTTCAAACAAAATGTTGCTTTTATCATACGAAGTTTCCGAAAGTGTTTAAATCGTCAAAAGTTTTTCGTACTTTATCGTTGCACTAATTCACCCCCCCCCCTCTTAGTGCCGCTCCGATCCTAACAGGTTGCACCGCCCAGTCTCGCTCGGAGACTGAGCCCAGGTGGTGCCACCGCTTGACTTGGGCGGTTGCACCGCCCAGCTTTCCTGGGCGGTGCCACCACCGACCCTAACGGTGCCACCGCCTAGCAAAAATTCTGGTCCGAATGGGTTGATCCATTCGACCCAATTTGGGTCTATCAAGGGCTCAATTGCCCCCAAATTAAGTTAATGGGATCACCTCCTATTCCTAACTTAATCTACATGCTAACTATGATATTTCTTAAGACATTTACTGCAACTTGCTCCGGTGCGTCAATCGCTTCTTCCGGTGAGCTTCCAGCGAACTTTCGGCGAACATCCGATGAACCTTCGGCGATGCTCCGGCGGACTTCCGGCAAACTCCTGGACTTGCGACGATCCACTTGGTGAGTTCCGGCGAGCTTCTTTGGCAAGCTCTTGGACTTCTCGGATTTGTTCCCGTAGAACCTCCGACGACCGTCCGGACTTCCGTCGAACTCTCAAACCCCCAACGTGATCATAGTCTTGACTCTGGTGTAACTCCTGCTGCATGTCTTACTTCCATCGTAGTTAATCCTACACATGTAAAACCAAACTACGATCAAGACAATTAATCCTAAGCAATTAACCAAGTTGTCCGGCATGTCATTGGTCCCTCGACGCTTCGTCCGATTCTTCGGCGCATCGTCCTCTCTTGCGGCCTATTGCCCAATCGGCTAGTTAACTCCACAACTTTGATATCCTTGGTGCAATACCAGCTCTTCTTGGCCCGATACCTGAGTCCACGGCCCGAAGCCTTCTGTCGATACGTCGACCGATCCACCGGTCAGACGTCCAATCTTCTAACAGGTTCCTCCGGCACAACATGATTTTTTCTGCTTTAATTATCTCATCCTGATCGAAGCATCCTGCGTCACTCAAAATACAGATTAAATCATAAACATATATCAAGTGGTTTCATCATCAAAATACGAGATTCAACAGAGATTACCTTAGTAGCTCTCCTTTCTAGTGATCTTTAAAAGAATGTCAGAGATTGATGGAAGTGGGGATTTTTGGGTTGCTAGAGGGAGAGCAATGGGTTTGGAGCTATTTAGAGGAGTGCAGGATGAGTTGGGGTTAGTTCTACCGCCAGCCCTAACTTGGGGTTTATAAGGGGCAGGTTGCGGGCAATGGCACCACTAGTTGGGCGGTGCTACTGCCTGCCACCCGTGATAACTAGCGGTGCCACCGCCTACAAGTAGTGAGCACTGCTCACATAGTTGTGTGGGGGAAGAGAGGTGACATCAACCTTATCATGCAATGAGCACTGTTTGCATGTAATCACACAACCTTATCATGAAAGATTTTTATTGTTATGTACCACACAACCTTATCATGTAAAAATCGCATTATAAGAAAAGAAAATTCATATTGAAGACTCTACATTCATGATTCATCATATAAAATGCACACCATACTCAAACGTTATATTGAACTCGTATTATAAAATGCCTATCATAAGTTCATGATTCATCATTTGTACGCAAACATCGTAAAAACTCGTATGAAAAAATGCATATGGCTCATTGCGCACACTATAAGATCATGATTCAGGTGAGTGATCAAGAAAGTCCGAAAATGAAAATTTAACAAATTCATGATCTTGTTAGATAGATTTCGATCCAAAAAAAAAAAAGGGAGGGAATGTATCCTAGAAATTTAGAACTTCGGAAGAAGTTAGAAAGAGAACTTGTGCATAAGAATTTTTAGGTTTGAGAGATCAAGATCAAGTTTTTATCACACAAGATTTCAAATAATTATTGTATCATGATCTTATAAGTATCATTTAGTAACTAACAGTTTTAATTCTTATGATCCCCTTTTTATTATTTTGGCTAGAGAGCTTTATGAGTTATTTTGGATCTTTGGTCATAAGCCTTGAGCATCCAAAATCAAAATATCATCTCTTGCTCCTAGCTTGTGATGGTACATTTTTCTTAAAAAAAGAGATGATTTTTAGGTACCAATTTGACCTTGGGTGCTTCAAAAATTGATCTACATAGTTTATCATGTTGCATTAAGTCATTTGAGGTTCTTTTAGGAACCCATATTAATTTATGTGGACTACATTTCTTAAATGAACAATGATAAGCTATATACCCAAATTTGTAACAAAAGTTGCATTTATTTCGTGATGAAACATGTAAAGTAGGGCCTTTAACAAAGGTAGTTGGATTTTGGTGAGAGCTACTCACAAATCTAATTCCGCCTTTTCTATGAATGTGACCCTTGTTGGCATGGATCATGTTCAAGGACTTGCTACCAACCTCAAATTTTTTTAAGGTTTCTTTTAGTAGCAAGTTTTCCTTTTGAAGTATTTCTAGTTCATCACAATTTGTACATGGAGCTAAACTATCACTTCAAAAGTGTCTCGACTTCTTTTTTGGTTATCTTCTCTTTACTTGGGGACATTCACTCTTGAAGTGTCTCGGCTTCTTGCATTTATAACATATCACTTGTTCTTTCTTAGGTTCAAATTTATTTTTAATATTATTTTTAAATTTATTTTATTTTATGAATCTTTTGAACTTCTTTGTTAAGAGTGCCAAGTCATCATCAAAGTCCTCATCACTTAATTTTTTTTCAAGTGGTCTTCTTATGTTCTCAGTGCTATGTCCTTCTTGTTTTTTGGAAGGGTGTCCTCAAGCTCTTCATGAGCTTTACATGTCATTTCATAAGTAATTAGTGACCCAATTAGTTCTTCAAGAGTAAAATTATTTAGATCTTTGGCCTCTTGAATGACTATTACTTTAGGATCCCACTTTTTGGAAGGGATCTTAAAATCTTATTAACCAGTTCAAAATCCGAGAAACCTTTACCAAGTCTTTTTAGAGTATTGATGAGATCCGAAAATCGGGTGTACATGTCTCCAATAGTCTCACTCGGTTTCATTCGAAACAACTCATAAGAATGCACTAAAAGATTAATTTTTGACTCCTTCACTCTACTAGTGCCTTCATGAGTCACTTCGAGTGTGTGCCAAATGTCAAAAGTCATTTCACAAATCGATACTTGATTAAACTCGTTTTTATCTAATGCACAAAATAAGGCATTCATAGCCTTTGCGTTTAAAGCGAAAGTCTTCTCCAATTCATTCCAATCGTTCATTGGAAGAGAAGACTTTTGAAAGCCATTTTCTATAATATTCCATAATTCGAAATTCATTGAAATTAGGAAGATCCTCATTCTAGTCTTCCAATATGTGCAATCCGTCCCATTGAATATGGGCGGACGTATAATTGAATGGCCCTCTAGGTTGTCGACAAATGCCATCTCTCTTGGGTTTTAAACCAAACGAGAGTGAACCTTGCTCTAATACCAATTGTTAGGATCAAGAGCGGCACTAAGAGGGGGGTTGAATTAGAGCAGCGGAAAACTTTTAAGATTTCAGAAAAATATTTGTTTTGATTAAAACTGATTCGGTCGAAAATGGTTTCGATTCAATCTGTTCTGGAGAGATTATAAACTTGAAAGCTTTCATAAAAGTACAAGAGAGGATTAAGGAGATTTACAGTAATGTAAATTGCTCAAATGAAAAGCAAACTAGGATTTAGAGTGGTTCGGTCAACGTGACCTACATCCACTTTCGGATTCCTCCACCAACGAGGTCTCCAGCGTCTACTAAAGGCCTTCCTTTAATAAGTAAAGACCAATCACCTCTTTTATAATGCTTTCTCCTTTTCACGAGTTTATGAGAGAACCCTTACAAGTCTCACACCTCTCTTGAATGATCTCAAAACTTAGAAAGGGAGGAGGAGAACTCTAGCACTTGTTTACAACACTTTTACACCCTAACAACTCAAGATTATCTCAATGCTTTCATGCACTTTCATGCAAAAAAGGGTAGGGTTTTTATAGGCCTCAATGGCTTTAAAAATGGAGCAAAAAAGAGTCTAATCTCGGATTTTCGGGGTCCTGGTAGTACCACCGCCATTACTGTTGAATCTCGTATTTTGATGATGAAACTACTTGATATATGTTTATGATTTAATTTGTGTTTTGAGTGACGTAGGATGCTTCGATCAGGATGAGACAATTAAAGCAGGAAAATCATGTTGTGCCAGAGGAACATGTCAGAAGATTGGACGACGGGCCGGTGGATCGGTCGACGTATCGACAGAAGGCTTCGAGCCGTGGACTCGGGCATCGGGCCAAGAAGAGTGGGTATTGTGCCAAGGATATCGGAGTTGCGGAGTCAACTAGCCGATTGGGCAATAGGCTGTAGGAGAGGGCGATGCACCGAAGAATCGGACGAAGCGTCGAGGGACCAATGACATGCCAGACAACTTGGTTAATTGCTTAGGATTAATTGTCTCGATCGATGTTTTGTTTTAAGTGTGTAGGATTAACTACGATGGAAGAAAGACATGCAGCAGGAGTTGCACCGGAATCAAGACAATGATCACGTTGGGAGTTCGAGAGTTCGACGGAAGTTCGGACAGTCGTCGGAGGTTCTGCGGGAACAAATCCGAGAAGTCCATGAGCTTGCCAAAGAAGCTCGTCGGAACTCGCCAAGTGGATCGTCGCAAGTCCAGGAGTTTGCCGGAAGTCCGCAAGAGCATCACCGAGGGTTCATCGGATGATCGACGGAAGTTCGCCGGAAGCTCGCCGGAAGAAGCGATTGACGCACCGGAGCAAGTTGCAGTAAATGTCTTAGGAAATATCATAGTTAGCACAATGATTAAGTTGAAAATGGGAGGTGATCCCATTAACTTAATCTTGGGGCAATTGGGCCCTTGAAAAACCCAAATTGGGCCGAATGGATCAACTCATTCGGACCTTGATTTCTGCCAGGCGGTGACACCGCATAGGCTCAGTCTCCGAGCAAGACTGGGCGGTGCAATCACCCCTGACAGGAGGTGGCACCGCCTGAGCTCGGTCTTCGAGCTTTGGCTGAGCGGTGCAACCACCTCAGTCAGGCGGTGGCACCGCCTGAGCTCGGTCTTCGAGCTCTGGCAGGAGGTGCAACCGCCTCTGACAGGAGGTGGCACCACCCAGAGGCTTAGTCTTTGAGCTTTGCCAGGCGGTGCAACCGCCAGATCCTGGAATTCCAGGAATTGACAGTTTTGAGCTCCAAATTCAAATTGGGTTGGGGCCTATAAATACCCCACCCTTTCAGCTCTGAAAGGGCACCCAGAAACCACCGAAATTCTAATTTTACTTTGTGATTTTTAGAGCTCAAAAGTGTTATATGAGTTGAAAGTTCTTCTTCCTCTTTTCTTCCAAGTTCTAATCTGTTAAGAGAGGAAAGGAAATTCTGTAAGGGTTGTCTCCTAAGCCCGTCAAAAGGAGTGAAACTGTAAAAGGGTGGTTGGCCTTCGCCTATTAAAGGAAGGCCTCTAGTTGACGTCGGTGACCTCGTCGGTGGAGGAAGCCAAAAGTGGAGTAGGTCAAGATTGACCGAGCCACTCTAAATCTCGGTTTGCATTTACTTTGAGCATCTTATCTTTACTGCAAACCTCCTCAAAAGCTTACTGCCTTCTGCGCATATACGATCGTGTTTCAAGCTCTGCATTTTCCGAATCGGCGTTTAGACGTAAATCAGTTTTATCGTACGAACATCATATTTCAGTTTGCGCTTACATTTTAACTTTCATCATAACTGCAAACTGCCTTCATAGATTTCCTTTAACTACATCTCGCTTGATTACAAGTTAAAGAGATTTACGAATCGGCTTTTCTACCGAAATCATTTTTATCGTACGAACACTTTTTTAATCGTCGAAAGTTTTCTGCTGCACTAATTCACCCCCCCCTCTTAGTGCTCTTGATCCTAACAATTACTGGGCGGTACCACCGCCTGACACCTGATACTGAGTAGTACCACCGCCCAGTTTGGGCGATACCATCGCCTAACAGAGCTCAGAGACCGAGCTTTGGCGGTACCACCGCCTAACAGGGGTGGTACCACCGTTGGCAACAATAACTACCGGCGGTACCACCGCCCAGTCTGGGCGGTACCACCCCCAGATTTCCTGGGGCACTGCTTTCCAAGCGGTGCCACCGCCGACCAAGAATTCAGGGGTTGAATTGGGTGCTCAATTCAGCCCAATTCAGCCCTGTTAAGGGCCCGATTAGCCCCTAATTAAGTTAGTGGGATTACCTCCCAATCTTAACTTAATTTAAGCTCTAACTATGATAATTAAGACATGTTTACTACACTTCTTGTTTCAGTGTGTCAATTTCTCTTTCGGCGAGCTTCCGGCGAACATCCGACGAACTCTCGGCAATACGCCAGTGGACTCCCAGCAAGTTCTGATGGGCTTCTTTGGCAAGCTCCTAGACTTCTCAGTTAGTTCCGGTAGAACTTCTGACGAATGTCTGGACTTCCGACGAACTCTCGAACTCCCAATGAGATCTCGATCTTGACTCTAGCACAACACCTGCTTTATGTCTTATTGCTATCGTAGTTAATCCTACACACTTTTCTCAACATATAGATTAGATCAATCAATTTACAATTGACTTCATCATCAAAATCTAAGATTCAACAAAAGGAACCTTAAATGACTCAATATAAAATGATAAGTTAGGTAGATCTATTTATGAGGAACCCAAGGTAAAGTGGGTACCTAAAAGAAAACCCCATTTCTTATAGATATGCCTACAATCATATGATAGGAGTAAGAGATGGTACCTTGATAGTGGATGCTCAAGGCACATGACCAGAGATCCAATATACTTTTCTAAGCTCACTAGCTAAGACGAAGGATTTGTCACCTTCGGAGACAACAACAAAGGAAAAAATATTGGAAAAGGAAATATAGGTAATAAATCAAACCTTTTGATTGAAAAATTTTTATTAGTGGATGGTTTAAAACATAACTTGCTAAGCATTAATCATTATGTGATAAAAATTATAACATTAAGTTTGAATCTAATGCTTGCATTATAGAAATACCATACATGAATAAATCTTTGATTGCTTTAAGGACCAACAATGTTTATACCATTTATCTAAATGAGTTTTGTAATGAAACTTGCTTTTCGGCTTTAAACGATGATGCTTGGCTTTGGCATAGGAGATTAGGTCATGTTAGCATGAAACTAATCTCCCTAGCATCAAGTTTGTCAAAAATAAAGTGTGTGATGAATGTCAACTAGGAAAACAAATAAAATGTAGTTTCAAGTCAAAGAATCAAATAAGCACCTCTAGACCATTGCAATTGATCCATATAGATTTATTTGGACCAATTGATACAACAAGCCTAGGAGGTAGCAAATATGCTTTTGTAATTGTTGATGATGATAGTAGATATACTTGGACATACTTCTTGGCACACAAAAGTGATTGTTTTAAGCATTTTTTAAAATTTTATAAACTTATTCAAAATAAAAAAGGCTTTATGATTTTATTTATACGTAGTGATCACAGTGGTGAGTTTCAAAATCATAATTTCTAAAACTTTTATGAATCAAATGGGTATAACCATAATTTTTCTACTCCAAGAAACCCACAACGAAATGGAGTAGTTGAAAGATAAAATAGGAGTTTACAACAAATGACAAGAACCATGTTAAACATGTTAGGATCGAGAGCACTAAGAGGGGGGGGGGGGGGTGAATTAGTGCAGCGAAAATCTTTCAGCGATTAAAAACGAAAGCTGCGTTCGTTCGATAAAAACTATTTTGATGCAAAAGCCGATTCTAAGATTACTGCAGTTTACATCTAAACACAGTTTGCGTCTAAACGTAGTTTGCGTCTAAATGCAGATTGCGTCTAAGCGCAGTTTGCGTCTAAACATAGTTTGCGTCTAAGCGCAGTTTACGTCTAAGCTCAGATTGCGTAAATCACTTGTTTAGATCAAAAGCAGTTTAAGCAGAAGTATAAAGATAGTGTGTTGCTATTGTACAGCTCAAAAAGTAATCTGCAAAAAACAAATTTACGTCTAAACGCAGATTTACATCTAAACGCAGATTTACGTCTAAACACAGATTTACGTCTGAACTTTGAAACTCGTTTGTAGACTCGCAGAAGGCAATATGCAGTTGAAATCAAGACGTAAATGTAAACTGAAATCTGATGATTGTACGAGGAAAGCCGATTTACGTCTGAATGCAGATTTACGTCTGAATGCAGATTTTCGTCTAAACCTTGAAACTCGTTCGTAAAATTGCAGAAGACAGTTTGCAGTTATAAATAGAATCAAAACGTAAATGTAAACTGCAAAGAAACTCGTTCGTAAAAGCGCAGAAGACAGTTTGCAGTTACAAAACGTAATCGTAAACTGTAATGTATGAAACACCGATTTATGTCTGAATGCAGATTCGGAAAGATCAGCACTTAGAAACTTGTTCGTAAAGGCGCAGAGAGCAGTAGCTATGTAGGAGGTTTGTAGTAATGATAAAGTGCTCAAAATAAACGCAAACCAGAGATTTAGAGTGGTTCGGTCAGTCTTGACCTACTCCACTTTTGGCTTCCTCCACCGACGAGGTCACCGACGTCAACTAGAATCCTTCCTTCAATAGGCGAAGGCCAACTACCCTCTTACAGATTCACTCCTTTTGACAGGCTTAGGAGACAACTCTTACAGAAGTTTTCTCTCCTCTCTTTACAACTCAAACTTGAAGAATAGAAAGAGGAGAATTAGCAGTTTTGAGCTCTAAGAAACACAAAAAGATAGCAAGATTTCGAGTGTGTATTCTATACTTTCAGTGCTGAATGGGTGGGGTATTTATAGGCCCCAACCCAGTTCAAATTTGGAGCTCAAAACGATCAAATCCCGGAATTCCGGGATCAGGCGGTTGCACCTCCTGACTGGAGAGGTTGCACCGCCTGGCAGAGCTCAAAGACTGAGCCCAGGCGGTGCCACCTCTTGACTGAGGCGGTTGCACCTCTCTGCCAGAGCTCGAAGACCGAGCTCAGGCGGTGCCACCTCTCTGTCAGGGAGGTTGCACCGCCCAGTCTTGCTCGAAGACTGAGCTCAGGCGGTGCCACCTCTCTGTCAGGGAGGTTGCACCGCCTAGTCTAGCTCGAAGACTGAGCTCAGGCGGTGCCACCTCCTGGCTGGGGAGGTTGCTATTGAATCTCGGATTTTGATGATGAAGTCAATTGTCATTTGTTGTCTAATCTATGTGTTGAGATAAGTGTGCAGGATTAACTACGATGAAAGTTAGACAAGCAACAGGAGTTGCGCCGGAGTCAAGTTCATGATCACGTTGGGAGTTCGAGAGTTCGACGGAAGTTCGGACGGTCGTCGGAGGTTCTGCGAGAACAGATCCGAGAAGTCCAGAAGCTTGCCAAGCGAAGCTCGTCGGAACTTGCCAAGTGGATCGTCGCAAAGTCCAAGAGTTTGCCGGAAGTCCGCAGGAGCATCACCGAGGATTCATCGGATGATCGACGGAAGTTCACCGGAAACTTGCCGGAAGAAGCGATTGACGCACCGAAGCAAAGCTGCAGAAATTGTCTTAGATTTAATCGTAGTTAGCACGTTGATTAAGTTGGGAAATGGGAGGTGATCCCATTGGCTTAATCTTGGGGCAATTGGGCCCCTGAAAGATTGAAATTGGGCCGAATGGAGCTAACCATTCGGACCCTGATTGCACCAAGAGGTGCAACCGCCCAGGCCAGGAGGTGGCACCGCCTGGGCTAAGCCTCCCAGCGAGACTAGGCGGTGCAACCTCCCCAGCCAGGAGGTAGCACCGCCTGAGCTCAGTCTTCGAGCAAGATTGGGCGGTGCAACCTCCCTGACAGAGAGGTAGCACCGCCTGAGCTCAGTCTTCGAGCAAGACTGGGCGGTGCAACCTCCTTGACAGAGAGGTGGCACCGCCTGAGCTCGGTCTTTGAGCCCTGGCAGAGAGGTGCAACCGCCTCAGTCAAGAGGTGGCACCGCCTGGGCTCAGCCTTCGAGCTCTGCCAGGCGGTGCAACCTCTCCAGTCAAGAGGTGCAACCGCCTGATCCCGGAATTCCGGGATTTGATCGTTTTGAGCTCCAAATTTGAATTGGGTTGGGGCCTATAAATACCCCACCCATTCAGCACTGAAGAGACACAGACCTACACCGAAATCTTGATCTTTTCTGTGATTCTAAGAGCTCAAAAGTGTTGTAAAGCCTTTAAGTCTCCTCCTTCTGTTCTTCAAGTTTTGAGTTGTAAAGTGAGGAGAGAAAGGTCTGTAAAGGTTGTCTCCTGAGCCTGTCAAAAAGAGAGAAACTGTAAAAGGGCAGTTGGCCTTCGCCTATTGAAGGAAGGCCTCTAGTTGACGTCGGTGACCTCGTCGGTGGAGGAAGCCAAAAGTGGAGTAGGTCAAGACTGACCGAACCACTCTAAATCTCTGGTTTGCATTTATTTTGAGCACTTTATCATTACTGCAAACCTCCTTCATAACTACTGCTCTCTGCGCTTTTACGAACAAGTTCTAACTGCTGTTCTTTCCGAATCTGCATTCAGACGTAAATCGGTGTTTTCGTACGATATTTACATTGCAGTTTACGTTTACGCCTTGATTCTGCAAAACTGTCTTCTGCGCTTTTACGAACGAGTTTCTAAGTTCAGATCCCTTTAAAACTGCGTCTAGACGTAAAATTGCGTTTAGACGTAAAACTGCCCAAACTAAGTTTAGACGTAAATCTGCGTTTAGACGTAAATCTACGTTTAGACGTAAAACTACGTTTAGATGCAAACTACGTTTAAAACGTAAAACTGCGTTTTAGACGTAAACTGAGTTTAGACGTAAATCTACGTTTAGACGTAAATATGCGTTTAGATGTAAATCTGCGTTTAGACGTAAACTGCATTTAAACATAAATTGTGTTTAGACGTAAACTGCATTGAATCTTAAGTAATCTTAAAATCGGCTTTTACATCGAAATCGTTTTTATCGAACGAACGCAGCTTTCATTTTTTAATCGCTGAAAGATTTCTGCTGCACTAATTCACCCCCCCCCCTCTTAGTGCTTTCGATCCTAACAATTGGTATCAGAGCAAGGTTAACTCTCTAACGGATTAAAACCCAAAGAGAAATGGCATACGCCGGAAACCAAGAGGGGCATTCTATTACGCGTCCACCCATGTTTAGTGGGACGGACTACACCTACTGGAAGACCCGAATGAGGATCTTTCTTATTTCTATGGATTTTGAACTGTGGAATCTTGTCGAAAACGAATTTTCGAAGTCTTCTCTTCCAATGATCGATTGGAATGATTTGTAGAAGAAGGCTTTCGCTCTTAATGCAAAGGCTATGAATGCCTTATTTTGTGCACTTGATAAAAACGAGTTTAACCGTGTTTCAACTTGTGAAACTGCATTTGATATTTGGCACACACTCGAAGTGACCCATGAGGGCACAAGTAGAGTAAAAGAGTCAAAAATCAATTTGTTGTTACATTCTTTCGAACTTTTTCGGATGAAACCGAGTGAAACCATTGGCGACATGTTTACCCGTTTCACGGATGTCGTCAACGGTCTAAAAGGACTCGGAAAGAGCTTTTTGGATTTTGAACTTGTTAATAAGATACTAAGATCCCTTCCTAAGAGTTGGGATCCCAAAGTCACTGCTATTCAAGAGGCAAAAGATTTGCGAAATTTCCCTCTTGAAGAATTAATCGGGTCATTAATGACCTACGAAATGACTTGTAAGGCTCATGAAGAGCAAGAAGACATCCTTCCAAAGAACAGGAAGGATATGACACTCAAAACCTCTGAAGATCACTTGAGAGAAAACTCAAGTGATGAGGACTGTGACGATGACTTGGCACTTCTAAGTAGAAAATTTAAAAAATTCATTAAAAGAAACAAATTTAAGAATGATACTAAAAATAAACTTGAACCCAAGAAGGATCAAGTTATTTGCTATGAGTGCAAAAAGCCGGGACACTACAAGAGTGATTGTCCCCAAGCCAAAAAGAGAACAACAAAGAAGAAGGCGCTCAAAGCAACATGGGATGATTCGAGCGCATCTGAGGAAGAGGAGTCCAACACCGAGCAAGTTGCTCATTACGCCTTAATGGCTATTGGAGAGGAGGTAACGAATTCATTAAATGCTGATTTATTTTTCGATGAATTATTAAATGGTTTCAATGAGTTACTTGACGAATGCAAGAGTATCAGTAAGAAATATAAATTGCTGAAAAAGGTGCATGATAGTCTTACTTGTGAGTTTGACAAGTTAAAAGTTGAACATCATGATAGTTTAAATTCATGTATCAAATGTCATGACTTAGAAACTTTCCAAAAAGAAAACATGCTACTCAAGGACACCTTGAAGAAATTCGAGGTTGGTAGCAAGTCATTGAACATGATCCTTGCAAACAAGGGTCACGTTCCAAAAAGAGGTGGAATTGGATTTGTGAAAAGTCCTCACCTAAATCCAACCACTTTTATAAAAGGCTCCATCTTACATGTTCAACACCAAGCAAAATGTAACTTCTGTTGTAAATTTGGACACAAGACACATTGTTGTCCATTCAAGAAAATAAGTCCAAACAAATTGATTTGGGTTCCTAAAGGAACCATGACAAATTCTATGCAACATGATAAGAAGTGTAGATCTATTTGTGAGGCACCCAAAAGCAAATGGGTACCTAAAAATTATCCTTTCTTGTAGAAACCCACACCATCCCAAGCTAGGAGCAAGAGATGGTACCTTGATAGTGGATGCTCAAGGCATATGACCGGAGATCCATCTCAATTCTCTAAGCTCACTAGCATAGATGAAGGCTATGTTACCTTCGGAGACAACAACAAGGGTAAAATCATTGGCAAAGGAACCATAGGTAACAAATCCAACTTCTTTATTGAAGATGTTTTGTTAGTTGATGGTTTAAAACATAACCTCTTGAGCATTAGTCAATTATGTGATAAAGGATGCATTGTCAAATTCGAATCCAATGCTTGTATCATTGAAAAACCCCATAAAAACATGTCTATGATTGCATTAAAACAAAATAACGTATACACTATTGACATCAATGATTTGTGTAATGAAATGTGTTTTTCAGTTTTAAATGAGGATGCTTGGCTATGGCATAGAAGATTAGGTCATGCTAGCATGAAACTAATCACTCAAATATCATCTAAAGAACTTGTAAGAGGAATTCCTCATATCAAGTTCATCAAAGATAATGTATGTGATGCTTGCCAATTAGGTAAACAGATTAAGAGTAGTTTTAAGACTAAAAATCATATAAGTACCTCTAGGCCCTTATAATTGATCCATATGGACTTGTTCGGACCAATCTCTTCATCAAGTCTAGGAGGTAGCAAATATGCCTTTGTCATTGTTGATGACTATAGTAGATATACATGGACCTACTTCTTAAAACAAAAAAATGAATGCTTTAGATATTTTACCAAGTTCTGTAAACTTGTTCAAAATGAGAAGGGTTCTATGATTTCGTCAATAAGAAGCGATCATGGTGGAGAATTTCAAAACCATGATTTCCAAGAATTCTGTGAACTCAACGGATATAACCATAATTTCTCTACTCCAAGAAATCCTCAACAAAATGGGGTAGTAGAAAGAAAAAATCGAAATCTACAAGAAATGGCAAGAACCATGTTGAATGAACACAGCCTACCCAAATACTTTTGGGCCGAAGCCGTAAACACTGCATGTTATATTTGAATAGAGTACTAGTAAGACCCTTACTCACCAAAACTCCCTATGAGTTATGGAATAACAAAAAACCCAATGTTTCATATTTTAAAGTCTTTGGGTGTAAGTGTTTTATCTTAAATGAAAAGGATAACTTAGGAAAATTTGATGCTAAATCCGATGAAGGAATCTTTCTTGGTTATTCTTCGGTTTCTAAAGCTTTTCGTATCTTCAATAAAAGAACTTTAATTATTGAAGAATCCATTCATGTTGTTTTTAATGAGATTTTCGAAATTAAGAAAAATGATCTTGATGATGATGTTAATTTTGATTCCTTAAATTTAAATGAAACCCCTTCTCCAACTAGCAACTTGTATGCATCCACTTCCGAAACATCCTTACCCAAGGATTGGAAGTATGTAGATGCTCATCCTAAGGAGCTAATATTAGGAGACACATCAAAGGGGATTCAAACATGATCTTCTTTTAAAAATTTTTGTGCCAACGCCGCCTTTCTCTCCAAAATTGAACCCAAATGTGTTGATGAAGCCATGAAAGATGATTCATGGATTATCGTAATGCAAGATGAATTAAATCAATTTGAGAGAAATGAGGTGTGGACGCTTGTTCCTAGGCCAAATAACCATTTAGTAATTGGTACTAAATGGGTTTTCAGAAACAAGCAAGATGAAAATGGTATTGTGGTTAGAAACAAGGCTAGATTAGTGGCCAAAGGTTTCAACCAAGAAGAAGGTATCGATTACGAAGAAACCTTCGGACCTGTGGCTCGATTGGAAGCCATAAGGATGTTCCTTGCCTACGCTAGTAGTAATAATCTTAAGTTATTTCAAATGGATGTTAAAAGCGCTTTTTTAAATGGCTTTATTTCCGAAAAAGTTTATGTTGAACAACCTCCTGGATTTGAAAATAATAGCCTCCCTAATCATGTGTTTAGATTAACTAAAGCTCTCTATGGTTTAAAACAAGCCCCAAGGGCTTGGTATGAGAGACTTAGTTCTTTTCTTATCAAAAATAACTTTACAAAAGGCAAGGTTGATACTACATTATTTATCAAGAATTTTGAAAATAATTTTCTCATTGTTCAGATTTATGTTGATGATATTATCTTTGGCTCTACAAATGAATCTCTTTGTGAATCTTTTGCTAAAACTATGAGTCTTGAATTCGAAATGAGCTTAATGGGAGAATTAACATTCTTCTTAGGTTTACAAATCAAACAACTAAGCAATGGCATCTTTATTAGTCAAACTAAATATGCCATGAATTTATTAAAAAGGTTTAGTATGAACAACTCAAAGGCTAGTAATACTCCTATGAGCACCTCCACTTAGTTAGAAATTGATGAAAGTGGAGAAAGCTTTGATCAAAAAACTTATAGGGGTATGATAGGAAGTTTACTTTACCTCACTGCAACCAGACCAGATATCATGTTCAGTGTAGGACTTTGTGCTAGATTTCAATCAAACCCTAAGATATCTCATCTCAAAGCAGTTAAAAGAATATTTAGATATCTTAATGGTACCACAAATCTAGGATTATAGTACCCAAAATCAGAGAATTTTGAGTTAATTGCTTATGCTGATGCAGACTTTGCTGGCTGTAGATTAGATAGAAAAAGCACATCAGGATCATGTCAATTCTTAGGACATGCCCTTGTTTCCTGGTCATCAAAGAAACAAAACTCGGTTGCACTATCAACAACCGAAGCTGAATATATTGCAGCAAGTGCATGCTGTGCACAAGTTGTATGGATGAAAAACACTTTAGAAGATTACAAAGTTAATCTTAAAGATATTCCCATTAAATATGATAACACGAGTGCAATTTGCTTAACCAAGAAGCCTATACAACACTCAAGAACAAAACATATTGATATTAGACATCACTTTATACGAGATCATGTCACTAATCATGACGTAACCATAGAGTTCATTGATACTAAACATCAACTAGCTGACATTTTTACAAAACCTCTAAGTGAAGAACAATTTGATTTCATTTGAAGAGAATTAGGGATGTTGATGTGTCTGAATAGATAAACTTGCTAAAATTATTTTTCGGACTATATTGAATTATCAAATCACTTGATTGCCATGTTTCTATGTGAAAATCTGCAACAAAATCTTGTCCGAATGCATCTTATTTATTCGAATGCTATAAAACAGATTTTCTCGTACACTTTCATGAATAAATTTGATGAAGTGATGTGTATGTATTCCATCCTGCAAAATCTTTACAAAAAAGGGGAATAAGTATTTAAAGCAATCTATGTAAAATTACTCTATAAGCTTGCCAATATTATTTTCCTGGTATCATAATTACTATGCTTTTTGTTGATGACAAAGGGGGAGAAATACATGAATTGATACACACTGCTATGATTAGAAATACTATGAGTGATGCTATAAATACTACTATGATTATGCCATCCTTGCATCACCAAGAAATATATGAACATGTGCTAAAGTTTGCATTATGCCCTGAGTTGATATCTTATCATGTGAAGAAAATGCAAAACTTGCTAGAATATTTCAAATGTGTGCATCATGTAATAGTGCTTCACAGCTTTATATAATAATGTCCAAACTACATGATGAATAGTTACAAACACAATCATACAAACTTGATGATGTATGTCAAGCCTTGAGATCATCTTTGAAGAGATACATCATGAGTATCATGATGGGAGTATTGATAAGTTTAACTGATCTAACTTATCAATACGTCACTTAAATTCTTGGGTCTTGAATTCAAGGTTGACTTATCTCAACTATGGCATATAGACAGGGGGAGTTAAGGATAACTCCATTATCAATTGATTGTCATCATCAAAAAGGGGGAGATTGTTGAATCTCGGATTTTGATGATGAAGTCAATTGTCATTTGTTGTCTAATCTATGTGTTGAGATAAGTGTGCTGGATTAACTATGATGAAAGTTAGACAAGCAGCAGGAGTTGCGTCGGAGTCAAGTTCATGATCACGTTGGGAGTTCGAGAGTTCGACGGAAGTTCGGACGGTCGTCGGAGGTTCTACGAGAACAGATCCGAGAAGTCCAGAAGCTTGCCAAGCGAAGCTCGTTGGAACTCGCCAAGTGGATCGTCGCAAAGTCCAGGAGTTTGCCGGAAGTCCGCAGGAGCATCACCGAGGATTCATCGGATGATCAACGGAAGTTCGCCGGAAACTTGCCGGAAGAAGCGATTGACGCACCGAAGCAAAGCTGTAGAAATTGTCTTAGATTTAATCGTAGTTAGCACGTTAATTAAGTTGGAAAATGGGAGGTGATCCCATTGGCTTAACCTTGGGGCAATTGGGCCCCCTGAAAGATTGAAATTGGGCCGAATGGAGCTAACCATTCGGACCCTGATTGCACCAAGAGGTGCAACCGCCCAGGCCAGGAGGTGGCACCGCCTGGGCTAAGCCTCCCAGCGAGACTGGGCGGTGCAACCTCCCCAGCCAGGAGGTAGCACCGCCTGAGCTCAGTCTATGAGCAAGACTGGGCGGTGCAACCTCCCTGACAGAGAGGTAGCACCGCTTGAGCTCAGTCTTCGAGTAAGACTGGGCGGTGCAACCTCCCTGACAGAGAGGTGGCACTGCTTGAGCTCGGTCTTCGAGCTCTGGCAGAGAGGTGCAACCGCCTCAGTCAAGAGGTGGCACCGCCTGGGCTCAGTCTTCGAGCTCTGCCAGGTGGTGCAACCTCTCCAGTCAAGAGGTGCAACCGCCTGATCCCGGAATTCCGGGATTTGATCGTTTTGAGCTCCAAATTTGAATTGGGTTGGGGCCTATAAATACCCCACCCATTCAGCACTGAAGAGACATAGACCTACACCGAAATCTTGATCTTTTCTGTGATTCTAAGAGCTCAAAAGTGTTGTAAAGCCTTTAAGTCTCCTCATTCTGTTCTTCAAGTTTTGAGTTGTAAAGTGAGGAGAGAAAGGTCTGTAAAGGTTGTCTCCTGAGCCTGTCAAAAGGAGAGAAACTGTAAAAGGGCAGTTGGCCTTCGCCTATTGAAGGAAGGCCTCTAGTTGACGTCGGTGACCTCGTCGGTGGAGGAAGCCAAAAGTGGAGTAGGTCAAGACTGACCGAACCACTCTAAATCTCTGGTTTGCGTTTATTTTGAGCACTTTATCATTACTGCAAACCTCCTTCATAACTACTGCTCTCTGCGCTTTTACGAACAAGTTCTAACTGCTGTTCTTTCCGAATCTGCATTCAGACGTAAATCGGTGTTTTCGTACGATATTTACATTGCAGTTTACGTTTACGCCTTGATTCTGCAAAACTGTCTTCTGCGCTTTTACGAACGAGTTTCTAAGTTCAGATCCCTTTAAAACTGCGTCTAGACGTAAAATTACGTTTAGACGTAAAACTGCCCAAACTAAGTTTAGACGTAAATCTGTGTTTAGACGTAAATCTACGTTTAGACGTAAATCTACGTTTAGACGTAAAACTGCGTTTAGACGCAAACTACGTTTAAAACGTAAAACTGCATTTTAGACGTAAACTGAGTTTAGACGTAAATCTGCGTTTAGACGTAAATATACGTTTAGACGTAAATCTGCGTTTAGACGTAAAACTGCGTTTAGACGCAAACTGCATTTAAACGTAAATTATGTTTAGACGTAAACTGCATTGAATCTTAAGTAATCTTAAAATCGGCTTTTACATCGAAATCGTTTTTATCGAACGAACGCAGCTTTCATTTTTTAATCGCTGAAAGATTTCCGCTGCACTAATTCACCCCCCCCCCCTCTTAGTGCTCTCGATCCTAACAGTTGCACCACCCAGTCTCGCTGGGAGGCTTAGCCCAGGCGGTGCCATCTCCTGGCCTAGGCGGTTGCACCTCCTGGTGCAATCAGGGTCCGAATGGTTAGCTCCATTCGGCCCAATTTCAGTCTTTCAGGGGGCCAATTGCCCCAAGATTAAGCTAATGGGATCACCTCCCATTTTCCAACTTAATCAACGTGCTAACTACGATTAGATCTAAGACAATTTCTGCAGCTTTGCTTCGCTGCGTCAATCGCTTCTTCCGGCGAGTTTCCGGCGAACTTCCGTCGATCATCCGATGAACCCTCGGTGATGCTCCTGTGGACTTCCGGCAAACTCCTGGACTTTGCGACGATCCACTTGGTGAGTTCCGACGAGCTTCGCTTGGCAAGCTTCTGGACTTCTCGGATCTGTTCTCGCAGAACCTCCGACGACCGTCCGAACTTCCGTCGAACTCTCGAACTCCCAACGTGATCATGAACTTGACTCCGGCGCAACTCCTGCTACTTGTCAATCTTTCATCGTAGTTAATCCTGCACATGTAAAACAAAAACTTCGATCGAGACAATTAATCCTAAGCAATTAACCAAGTTGTCCGGCATGTCATTGGTCCCTCGACGCTTCGTCCGATTCTTCGGCGCATCGTCCTTTCCTGCAGCCTATTGCCCAATCGGCCAGTTGACTCTGCAACTCCGATATCCTTGGCACAATACCCGCTCTTCTTGGCCCGATGCCCGAGTCCACGGCCCGAAGCCTTCTGTCGATACGTCGACCAATCCACCGGCCCGACGTCCAATCTTCTGACATGTTCCTCCGGCACAACATGATTTTCCTGCTTTAACTGTCTCATCCTGATCGAGGCATCCTGCGTCACTCAAAACATAGATTAAATCATAAACATATATCAAGTAGTTTCATCATCAAAATACGAGATTCAACAATCTCTCCCTTTTTGATGATGACAACTACTTGATGACGGAGTTAAACTTAACTCCCGGAGTTTAAACAAACTCCCCCTATCAATATGCCTTATTGATAGAAACTCTTAGATTCAAAAATCTAAGCAACATGTCATCATAAACGGAGTTAACCTTAACTCCCAGAGTTTAAACAAACTCCCCCTATCAATATGCCATATTGATAGAACCTTGAATTCAAACTGAATTCAAGTCATTGCAATATTCATCATGAATACTTGCAACACGTTATCATGATCTTATGCATAAACTTATGCATGTCATGTCATCAAATACTTCTCCCCCTTTGTCATCAACAAAAAGGAGAAGTACCACAATCAAGTGTTTGTGATATTGGTTCAACTTATTGCATGAAAAACATAATATCAAGTTTTATCATCATGTAGTTTTGAAGCCGGAAAATTTAGCAAATGTTACATCATACTTAGAACATTCAAGCTATCAAGTTTTAGATATGCAAGTTTTACAGCATACAAGATAGCACTTTTATAACATGCAAGCTAGCAATGTTGCAACATTTTAGAACTTGCAAGCTAGTAATTTAGAGATGTTCAAGAAGGCAACTCTTGCTTCTTGAAATATGCAAGTTGCAAGCTAGCAAATTTTTACGATATGCAAGTTTTGCTTCTTGAGATAGGCAAGATAGCACTTTTGCAATTTTTGTTTGGCAAGCTTGTGATGTTCAAGATAACAAGCTCTTTCTTCTCTTTTGAGAAGTGTCATTTTTGCTTTCGTTGTAAAGTGCAAGCTAGCAAAATGCCAAACTAGCAAGAGATAATGTTTTACATGAGGCAAGCAAACAATTTGGCAAGTGTTACATTTGCATCTTCTCTTTAGATGTGCAAGAAAATAAACAAGTTTTTGCATTTTCTTGACATTTCAAGCTAGCAATTATCGGTGATGTTCAAGATAGCAATTTCTTCTCTTTTGTAATTTTTGCCTTTTTCTTGAATTGTGCTAGCAATCTATCTCCCCCTTTGTCATTGTCAAAAAGAAGGGAAAAAACCCTTTACATCAATTTCTAAATTATGACAAAGGTAAGTAATCATTCTTATTTGTGCATCATTATAGTTTCAATGCACAAATTCATTAACATTACATTTCATTTTTTTATGCACGATACCGAAAAATCAATCATCATCATGAGCATATCAAACATGATATTCAAGCATTCATGATATATCATTTTGGCAACATAATCATAGATATTCAAACGATGGTATCTAAATGTCAGAATTCATTACATCCTATTATGTATGATCATTGACTCCTCATTTGTATTTCATGCATTATTTCAGTTCATCTCATAAGCAATATCAAGAAGAGTTATTGGATGATGAGATAAATATTTTATGAATACACGGAATATCATAAGTGTTTCATGTATTCATATTATCACATGAAGCATATTATCATTTTTAAGATTCATAACATGAATAACGTTATTACTATTTCATCAAAATTAATTTCGAGATTCACACAATATCATGAAATCATTAATCTCGATAAGATGGGAAAAGCATTTTCTTTTTAAGTGATTCTTTTAACACATCATAAAAAACTCATTCATAATTCAAGTGATTTACAAGATATCATAAATGAATTTATCACTTGTATTTCATCAAAATCGGGAACTCTAGAGATAGAAAATGATTGAAGCATTTAACATGATTGATGCATGATTCATATTTAAAGTGTATCTTATGTCGTAAATACGAATCAAGCATTTGTCAAATCTGAAATCATCCTCAAAATTACATTCAATAAATTTATGTATGACAAGCATAGATTTATTGAAAAATCAATAAGATAGAGGATTACATTTCAAGTGTTCATCAATTGTAGCATTTCATCATATGGTAAGATATCAATGCGTAAAACTGTGAAGTAAGATTTTGTTTGATATCTTGATACAGGGCATGATGTACACATTTCGAATATTTTAGCAAGTGTAGCATTGCATCACATGGTAAGATATCAGCTCGTATGATGCAAATTTTTGTTTGATATCTTGATACAGGGCATATAGCAATGATAGCAATCATATATTTCTTGGTGATGCAAGCATGGGATAATCATAGCATAGTGTTTATAGCATCAATTCATATATTTCTCCCCTTTTTTTTAAGTGTTTCATCTTAAGTGATCGATTTCATGTTAGCATGCCTTTTCATTTATGTCAAATGAAAACATGCATCAACGTTTAGGATCGTGAAATGAATTTCATCATAAAACCATCAATCACAAAAATCATCATGTATAACTTTAAAATCTCAAATCTTTATTCTTATGTCAAAATCATACATTATATTTAACAAACAAAGACAATGAAAAATATCAAGCCTTCCAGACAAAAACCATGTATCGTCATTGAAAAGCAATATGAAAATCATCAAAATATACATTCTTGCTTCTCAAGCACATAAATAAGATTTAATCTCACTAGGTGTACAATCATTAGATTTCTATCTTGCATTAACATAAGACATGCAATTTTCATTATTTTCAAAATTACAAGCATGATCATATATATATATATTTTTTTAACATGTAATTTTTAAGAAAATTAATTCTAAACTAAAAGAGAAAAATATATCATGAAAGCATCAAGTAATTTTAAAATAAATTAGGGGGATTTCGATTACCTCATCATTGTAGGCTGTTAAGGCGTAGTTTGCCGCCTTGCTTTTGTTGACTTTCTCTTCTTCGAAGGAGCTCGATTCATCCCAATTTTTGTTCTTCTTCTTGCGTTTAAAGCAAGTAGTTCGATTCTTTTTGCTTTTTAATTTTCGTTTCATTTGTAGTTTAAGTTCACCATCACTTGAGCTTATGCTCGAGTGGTCTTCAAATGTTCTATGTCCTAAATCCTTCCTGTTCTTTGGAAGGTTGTTTTGTTCATCATTGTCCTCATCACTTGAGTCATCGCTCAAGTGGCATTCATTTGTCCAGAGTTCCAAATCCTTCCTGTTCTTTGGAAAGTGATTGTGTTCAACATGTTCATCATGTGCATTGTGCACCATTTCATATGTGATCAATGAACCAATTAGTTCTTCAAGTGGAAATTGGTTCAAGTTTTTCGATTCTTGAATAGCAGTTACTTTTGAATCCCAAGTTTTAGAAAGTGAGCGCAAAACTTTGTTAATGAGTTCAAAATCCGAAAAGCTTTTACCAAGTGATTTTAAACCATTGACGACATCCGTAAAACGGGTGTACATGTCAACAACGGTTTCGCTTGGTTTCATATGAAAAAGCTCGAAATCATGCAGTAAAATATTAACTTTCGAGTCTTTGACTCTACTAGTTCCCTCGTGCGTGATTTCAAGAGCGCGCCAAATATCGAAAGCCGTTTCGCACAAAGAAACCCGATTGAACTCATTTTTGTCCAAAGCGCAAAATAAGGCATTCATAGCCTTTGCGTTTAAAGAAAAATACTTCTTCTCTAAATCCGACCATTCGTTCATCGGTTTAGAGGGAAGTTGAAAACCGTTTTCAATGATATTCCATAAATCCAGATTTAGAGAAATCAAGAAAACTCTCATTCGAGTTTTCCAATAAGTGTAGTCCAATCCGTTAAAGAACGGTGGACGAAAGACCGAAAAGCCCTCTTGAAGAGCCATTTCTCTCGGGTGTAAATCCGAAATGAGAAATACCCTGCTCTGATACCAATTGTTAGGATCGAGAGCACTAAGAGGGGGGGGGGGGGGGGGGGTGAATTAGTGCAGCGGAAATCTTTCAGCGATTAAAAACGAAAGCTGCGTTCGTTCGATAAAAACTATTTTGATGCAAAAGCCGATTCTAAGATTACTGCAGTTTACATCTAAACACAGTTTGCGTCTAAACGCAGTTTGCGTCTAAATGAAGATTGCGTCTAAGCGCAATTTGCGTCTAAACATAGTTTGCGTCTAAGCGCAGTTTACGTCTAAGCTCAGATTGCATAAATCACTTGTTTAGATCAAAAGCAGTTTAAGCAGAAGTATAAAGACAGTGTGCCGCTATTGTACAGCTCAAAAAGTAATCTGCAAAAAGCAGATTTACGTCTAAACGCAGATTTACGTCTAAACGCAGATTTACGTCTAAACGCAGATTTTCGTCTGAACTTTGAAACTCGTTTGTAGACTCGCAGAAGGCAATATGCAGTTGAAATCAAGACGTAAACGTAAACTGAAATCTGATGATTGTACGAGGAAAGCCGATTTACGTCTAAATGCAGTTTTACGTCTGAATGCAGATTTTCATCTAAACCTTGAAACTCATTCGTAAAATTGCAGAAGACAGTTTGCAGTTATAAATAGAATCAAAACGTAAATGTAAATTGCAAAGAAACTCGTTCGTAAAAGCGCAGAAGACAGTTTGCAGTTACAAAATGTAATCGTAAACTGTAATGTATGAAACACTGATTTACGTCTGAATGCAGATTATGAAAGATCAGCACTTAGAAACTTGTTCGTAAAGGCGCAGAGAGTAGTAGCTATGTAGGAGGTTTGTAGTAATGATAAAGTGCTCAAAATAAACGCAAACCAGAGATTTAGAGTGGTTCGGTCAGTCTTGACCTACTCCACTTTTGGCTTCCTCCACCGACGAGGTCACCGACGTCAACTAGAAGCCTTCCTTCAATAGGCGAAGGCCAACTACCCTCTTACAAATTCACTCCTTTTGACGGGCTCAGGAGACAACCCTTACAGAAGTTTTCTCTCCTCTCTTTACAACTCAAACTTGAAGAATAGAAAGAGGAGAACTAGTAGTTTTGAGCTCTAAGAAACACAGAAAGATAGTAAGATTTCGAGTGTGTGTTCTATACTTTCAGTGCTGAATGGGTGGGGTATTTATAGGCCCCAACCCAGTTCAAATTTGGAGCTCAAAACGATCAAATCCCGGAATTCCGGGATCAGGCGGTTGCACCTCCTGACTAGAGAGGTTGCACCGCCTGGCAGAGCTCGAAGACTGAGCCCAGGCGGTGCCACCTCTTGACTGAGGCGGTTGCACCTCTCTGCCAGAGCTCGAAGACCGAGCTCAGGCGGTGCCACCTCTCTATCAGGGAGGTTGCACCGCCCAGTCTTGCTCGAAGACTGAGCTCAGGCGGTGCCACCTCTCTGTCAGGGAGGTTGCACTGCCCAATCTAGCTCGAAGACTGAGCTCAGGCGGTGCCACCTCCTGGCTGGGGAGGTTGCACCGCCCAGTCTCGCTAGGAGGCTTAGCCCAGGCGGTGCCACCTCCTGGCCTAGGCGGTTGCACCTCCTAGTGCAATCAAGGTCCGAATGGTTAGCTCCATTCGGCCCAATTTCAGTCTTTCAGGGGCCCAATTGCCCCAAGATTAAGCTAATGGGATCACCTCCCATTTTCCAACTTAATCAATGTGCTAACTATGATTAGATCTAAGACAATTTCTGCAGCTTTGCTTCGGTGCGTCAATCGCTTCTTCCGGCGAGTTTCTGGCGAACTTCCGTCGATCATCCGATGAAACCTCGGTGATGCTCCTGCAGACTTTCGGCAAACTCCTGGACTTTGCGACGATCCACTTGGCGAGTTCCGACGAGCTTCGCTTGGCAAGCTTCTGGACTTCTCGGATCTGTTCTCGCAGAACCTCCGACGACCGTCCGAACTTCCGTCGAACTCTCGAACTCCCAACGTGATCATGAACTTGACTCCGGCGCAACTCCTGCTGCTTGTCTATCTTTCATCGTAGTTAATCCTGCACATGTAAAACAAAAACTTCGATCGAGACAATTAATCCTAAGCAATTAACCAAGTTGTCCGGCATGTCATTGGTCCCTCGACGCTTCGTCCGATTCTTCGGCGCATCGTCCTTTCCTGCAGCCTATTGCCCAATCGGCCAGTTGACTCTGCAACTCCGATATCCTTGGCACAATACCCGCTCTTCTTGGCCCGATGCCCGAGTCCACGGCCCGAAGCTTTCTGTCGATACGTCGACCGATCCACCGGCCCGACGTCCAATCTTCTGACATGTTCCTCCGGCACAACATGATTTTCCTGCTTTAACTATCTCATCCTGATCGAGGCATCCTGCGTCACTCAAAACACAGATTAAATCATAAACATATATCAAGTAGTTTCATCATCAAAATACGAGATTCAACAAAACGAACATAGCCTGCCCGAATATTTTTGGGCCGAAGTCGTTAACACGGTATGCTATTTCATGAATAAGGTTATAGTAAGATCGTTGCTTTCCAAAACTCTTTATGAGTTTTGGAATAACAAAAAACCTAATATTTTATATTTTAAAGTTTTTGGTTGTAAATGTTTTATTTTAAATGAAAAAGACGCCTTAGGAAAATTTGATACAAAATCCGATGAAAGCATTTTTCTTGGTTATTCTTCTACTTCTAAAGTATTTTGTATGTTTAATAAAATAACTTTAGTTATAGAAGAATTTATTCATGTTGTTTTCAATGAGGTTTTTGAATCCAAGAAAAATGAGTTTGATAATGATTTTGATTTTGATGGTTTAAATTTGAATGAACCATCTTCTCCCACTAGCAACTTGGATGCATCTTCTTCTAAAGAATCCTTACCTAAGGATTGAAAGTATGTAGATGCTCATCCTAAAGAGCTAATCATTGGAGACACTTCAAAATATGTTCAAACTTGTTCTTTTCTTAAAACTTTTTGTGTGAATGTTGCCTTTTTATCTCAAATTGAACCTAAATGCATTGAGGAGGCCCTGAAAGATGATTCATGGGTTATTGCAATGCATAAGGAATTTAATCAATTTGAGAGAAATGAGGTGTGGAAGCTTATTCCTAGACATAGTGAATTTGGTAATTGGCACTAAATGAGTCTTCAAAAATAAGCAAGATGAACTTGATATCATGGTTAGAAATAAGGCTAGATTAGTGGCTAAATGTTTCAACTAAGAAGAAGGTATCGATTATGAGGAAACCTTCGCTCTTGTTGCTAGACTTAAAGCCATAAGGATTCTCTTTGCCTATACTAGTTGTAATAATTTTAAGTTATTTCAAATGGATGTTAAAAGTACTTTTCTTAATAGCTTTATTTCTAAAGAAATTTATGTTGAACAACCTCCCGGATTTGAGAATGCTAACTTTTCGAATAATGTGTTTATGTTGACTAAGGCTCTCTATGGATTAAAACAAGCCCCTAGGGCTTGGTATGAGAGACTTAGTTTTTTTCTTCTTTAAAATAATTTTATGAAAGGCAAGGTCAATGCTACATTGTTTATCAAACATTTTTAAAATAATTTTCTTATTGTTCAAATTTATGTTGATGATATCATTTTTGGATCTTCAAATGAGTCTTTATATGAATCTTTTACCAATAGTATGAGCCATAAATTCGAAATAAGTTTGATATGGGAATTAACCTTTTTCTTAGGTTTACAAATCAAACAACTTAGTGATAGAATTTTTGTTAGTCAAACAAAATATGCTTTAGATCTATTAAAATAATTTAATATGGATAATACTAAGACTATTAATACACCAATGAGTATTTCTACAAAATTAGATATGGACATTAATGAAGAATATTTTTATTAAAATAATTATAGTGGTATGATAGGTAGTTTATTATACCTCACAACAACTAGACCCGATATCATATTTAGTGTTGGACTATGTGTTAGATTTTAATTTAATCCTAAGCAATATCACTTAAAAGCTGTTAAAAGAATTTTTAGATATCTAAAAGGAACTCCTAACATAGGATTATGGTATCCAAAGATTAAAAATCATGAATTGATTTCTTATACTGATGCTGATTTTGCTAGTTGTCAAATAGATAGAAAAAACATATTCGAAACATGTCAACTCTTAGGTCATACACTTATCTCTTGATCTTCTAAGAAACAAAACTCGGTTACATTATCTACAACTGAAGCTGAATATATAGCAGCAGGTATATGTTGTGCATAAGTTATATAGATGAAAAACACTTTAGAAGATTTTGAAATTTATTTGAAAAATATTCCTATAAAATGCGATAACACTAGTGCAATATGTTTAACCAAGAATTTCATTCAACACTTTAGAACTAAATATATTGACATTAGGCATTATTTTATTAGAGATCATATTAATAATCATGACATATCTTTAGAATTTATTGATACAAAGC
The DNA here is from genome assembly GCF_036884655.1 of Musa acuminata AAA Group. Taxonomy (NCBI): domain Eukaryota; kingdom Viridiplantae; phylum Streptophyta; class Magnoliopsida; order Zingiberales; family Musaceae; genus Musa; species Musa acuminata. The sequence goes on along the minus strand of NC_088343.1, from coordinate 30,632,068 downwards.
ATCAATTGACAGATATTTTTACAAAACCATTGAATGAGGAATAATTTGATTTTATTAGAAGAGAAATAGACATGTTAAATCTTCTGAATGCATGAGTTCCTCTTGTATATTTTTCAAATTTCTTAGTTTTTCATAACATAAATTTTTTTTTAAATCGATATCGTCTCATATGAATCCTTTCTCTTTCTATTTGCAAAAGAAAAGCCTTGATTCATAAATTTTTTATCATTCATTTGATGATCCTTTCTCATGAATTATTCCTCACTCTACTCATGAAAGAAGAATTTTTATTCATGGACTTTTAGTATGTGATGATCATTTGCAAGAATAGGGATTTGATTTTTTAGTATGGACATCTTGATCCTTCCTTTGCTATAGTAGAAGCTTGATTCAATGAAACTTAACTTTCATGAATTTGGTTCTTGATTTTTTTTAGAATGAATTCCTCTCTTGCTCTTCTTCCTCTTCTTATTTTTATGACAAAGGAAGAAAGAAACCTGCACATCTCAAGAAGAACCAAAAAGCTCTTGCACATTTCGAAAAACAAAAATAGTTATCATGCAAAGTTTTTGCTTAACTTCTCAATATTTTTGCTAGCTTGGATAAATTGGTGTAAAACTTACCTAAATAGTTTAAAACACTTGCATTATTGAATGATTCTCCTTTTTGTTGATGACAAAGGGGAAAAAATGAATGAATGTTAGGTATCATGAAATGATGAATAGTATCATAATCAAAATGTTCATTTAATGCATGAAGTTTTAATGTCTTAACATCATGCATATTATGGAAATGATGAATGTTTAGTATCATGAAATGATGATTGGTGTCATGATCAAAATATTGATTTAATGCATGAAGTGATAAATGCTTAAAATTTTAATGTCTTAGCATCATGTATGATTGCCCAAAATGATGTATAATGAATGCTTTAGTATCATATATGATATGCCCAAAGTGATATTGATTTAATTTTAGAATCGTGTATGATATACCCAAAGTGATGTTGATTTATTTTTGGTATTATGCATGAAGTAAGGATGAAATGTAAGGTTTTGATATTGTGCATGTTTTAATGATGCACAACATATTGAAATTTTGATATGATATATTGCATTTGATCACTATGATCGAAAGTATTTAACTTGAATTCAAATGTTGTGATTCCTTTTGAATTAAAGTTTGCTTTATCATAATATGACATATAGATAGGGGGAGTTAAGGTTAACTCCGTCATCAATTGGTTGTCATCATAAAAAAGGGGGAGATTGTTGAATCTCGGATTTTGATGATGAAACCAATTGATAAGTGTTTATGATTTGATATGCGTTTTGAGTGACACATGATGCTTCGATCAGGGAGAGACATTTAAAGTTGGAAGAATCATGTTGGGCCGAAGGAAAACATGTCAGAAGATTGGACGTCAGGCCAGAGGATCAGTTGACGTATCGACAGAAGGTTTCGGGCCATGGATTTGGGCATCGGGCCAAGAAGAGCAGATATTACGCTAACGATATCGGAGTTGTAGAGGTCAACTAGCCGATTAGGCAATAGGCCGCAAGAGAGGATGATGCGTCGAAGAATCGGACGAAGCGTCGATGGACCAATGACATGCCGGATGACATGATTTATGCTTAGTAATAATTATATAGATCGAAGTGCATTTTTATGTGTGCAGGATTAACTACGATAGCAAGGCATAAAGCAAAATGAAGTCTTGGAGTCAAGAACGCAATTTCGTTGGGAGTTCGAAAGTTCGTCAAAAGTTTAGACGTTCGTTGGAAGTTCTACCGGAACTAACCGAGAAGTCTAGGAGCTTGCCAAAAAAGCTCATCGGAACTTGCCAAGAAGATCGTCGTGAAGTCCAGGAGCTTGCCGGGAGTCCACCGGAACATTGCCGGGAGTTTGTCGGAAGTTCGCCGGAAGCTCACCGGAAGAGCAATTGACGTACCGGAACTAGAATGCTTAGAATATGTCTTAGGAATCATAGTTATCACATAATTAGAGTTGAGATTGGGAGGTAATCCCATCAACTCTGTAAGGGGCCAACTAAGCCCGAAGTTGGGCTAGTTTGGGCCGTATTCAAGGCCCAACCAGGATGCTAAAAGCCTGGTCGACGGTGGCAACGCCAAGGAGACTCAGTCTCCTAGGTGGTTTGGGTGGTGGTACCGCCCAGACTGGGCAATGGTACTATCGGCAGCAAATGCTGCTAGCGGTGGTACTGCCCCTATTAGGCGATGGTACCACCCAGACTAGGCGATGGTACCACCTAGTGTCAGACTGACACTAGCGGTGGTACCGCCCAGCACAGACAGTGGTATTGCCCGTACCTAGGAAACCCAGGATGAGATGTTTTTAGGCTGCAAATTTGAATCAACTTGAGGCCTATAAATAGTCCTCTCATCCCTGGTTAAGAGACACAAGACTTGAGAGTAAAAATAGAAAGAAACGTTGCTGCAATCTTGTGTGAACTCTGATAAGACCCTAAAGTCTTATTGTAAAAAAGAAGAGAAAGGGATGATCACTTCAAGGGGATCGGCCTCCTTGATCACTTCAAGGGGATCGGCTCTCCTTGATCGCTTCGAGGGGATCGACCTCCTAGGGTTTGTCAAAAGATAAAATAATATTTTTCATAGATAACCGAAAAGAAGCAGTTACATCCCTATTTATAGAGTTCCGACTTTAGCTTAATTAAACATACTTAATAAATATGTAGAAAATAAAATTAAAGCATAGAAAATAAAAGGATCCTAACAATCCCACCTCCTTCAATTCAACCTTGTCCTCAAGGCTGAGCAGCATCAAATTCTAGAAACTTCTCCTTTAGCATGCTGTAGGACTCCCAAGTGGCATCTTCCTTTGGTAAGTTGGCCCATTGCACCAGCACTTCAGTTACAGGATGTCTGTGGTACATTACAACTTGTCGATCAAGTATGACTTGTGGTTGACCTTGAACATCCTCAGTAGTAGAGGTGTCCGGCAAATGGCACTGCACTATTGCATCTTCACCTAATTTCTTTTTAAGGCATGCAACATGAAAGACTGGATGTATTTTAAAGCTAGCAGGCAAATCCAAGCAGTAGGCAACTGGTCCAATGCGTTCTAATACCTTATAAGGCCCAAAAAACTGAGGAGATAGCTTCATGGAAGATTGGACCTTTATGGAAGTTTGCTTGTAGGGTTGAAGATGAAGGAAAACCCAATCACCCACAGTAAATTCTCGTTCACTTCGGTGTTTATTAGCTTGTTATTTCATTCTTGCTTGTGCGGCTATAAGATTATCCTTTAAAAGCTAAATAATCTTATTTCTATCCATCAATTCCTTGTCCACTTGATCAACTTTAGAAGAACCGGGTACATATTTTGTAATTATAAGTGGGGGTTGACCATAAACTGCTTCAAAAGGAGTCATTTTAATAGAAGAATGGTAAGAGGTATTATACCACCACTCTGTCCAAGGAAGCCATTTGACCCATTCCTTTGGCTTGTCGCTAGTAAAGCATCGGAGGTAATTTTCTAGGAACCTGTTTACCACTTTAGTTTGCCCATCTGTTTGTGGATGATAAGCAGTGCTCATATTCAGCTGAGTACCTTATAAACGAAAATGTTTTGTCCAAAAGGAGCTAGTAAAAATCTTGTCTTTGTCATTAACAATGGAACGGGGACTCCCATGCAATTTAGCTATATTTTCCACAAAAATACGAGCAACACTTGCAGTAGTACAAGGATGTCGTAAAGCACAGAAATGAGCATACTTTGTAAGTCTATCCACAACTACAAGTATAGTACTCTTTCCTTGAGATGATGGGAGATCGTCAATAAAATCCATAGATATGTCGGTCCAAGTAGCATAAGGAATAGGGAGGGGCTGTAGTAAGCCTGGGGTGGCTATTGTCTCACTTTTGTGACGTTGGCAAACATCACATTCAGTAACAAATTTCTTGATAAAATATTTCATACCTTTCCAGTGAAAAAGTTGTCGAACTCGCTTATAAGTGCGGAGAAATCCCGAGTGACCAATAATTGGTGATGAATGGAACTCCTTCAGAATTATTGCCTGACAAGAAGAATGTGAGGCAACCACTATTCGGCCTTTATAGCGCAAGTCCATCGAATCTCAACTATAATTTAAGACAGAACCTAGGGCTTCTTCTAGTTTTTTAATGATTCCTATTTGTGAGACTTTGGAAGTTATCAGAATGGAACTCCTTCAGAATTTGTAAATATAATAAATGACTTTCTAGGGAATGACTGTATATTAAAATATCATCAAAGAAAACCAAAACAAACTTACGGAGATGAGCCCGAAATATGTCATTCATTAAACTCTGAAAGGTAGAGGGTGCATTAGTTAACCCAAAAGGCATTACTAGAAACTCATAATGGCCGTTATGTGTCCTGAAGGCAATTTTCTGAACATCCCTTTCGTGTACTCTTATTTAATGATAGCTTGATCGTAGGTCCAATTTAGTGAAGACCTGAGCTCCTCCCAATTCATCCAACAGTTCATCCACTACTGGAATAGGATATTTATCTTTCACTATAATGTTGTTAAGTGCTCGATAGTCAACACACATCCGCCATGAGCCATCCTTCTTTCTGACTAGTAAGACTGGGGAGGAATATAGGGTAACACTAGCTCGTATAACTCCTGTTTTGAGTATCTCTGTGACAATCCTCTCTATCTCTTCCTTTTGAAAATGTGGATATCTATAGGGTCTGACATTGGTTGGTGCCTTCTCGGGTAATAGTGGGATCCGATGATCATGACATCTAAGAGGTGGAAGTCCGTGTGGCTCTGCAAATATATCCGCAAACTCTGTTAGCAATGATTCAATATTTCCAACCAGAATGTTCACTGTCATTTCCTTGTCAATGTTATGCAATTGCACCAAAAATCCGGTGTGCGTCTTCCGAAGGATCCGCTCCATCCGATGGCTAGTGATAGTTGTAACCTTACCTCCCCGTCTTCCTTTGAGAGTCACCTGTCTTCCATTAATAAAGAACTTCATAATTAGGTTAGAAAAATTCTAGAAGACATCACCTAGGGTTGATAGCCATTCAATTCCGAGCACCATTTCATAGTCTTCCAAGGGTAATAAAAAGAAATCCATAAATAATTCTTGACCTTGCAAAATTAATTTTATCTTTGAGCACTTGCTGTCACAGGTTAAAATCCATCCATCAGTAATCTTGACTTCAAATTTGTCACAACATTCGATGTGGTAGGCTAATCGGGCTGCAACTTTTCTATCCATAAAAGTATTAGTGCTACTCGTATTAATCAAAACAGTGACAGACTGGTGTTTCAGAGTTCCCCTAATTTTCATAGTTTGTGGATTAGAGTAGCCAGCCAATGCATGCATTGTATGTGTGACGACTTCAACATCATCATTGGTTTCCAATTCTTCATGATCGGAATCTGATACTTCTACTTCTGGTTCCTCCTCAATCGGTTCAATTATCAAAAGTCTTCCTTGTTTGCATCGGTGCTCCTTACTCCACTTTTCATTGCAATGCCAGCATAAACCCTTCGTTAACCTTTCTTTGAGTTCTTCTCGGGTTAGTTTGCTAGTGTTATGGTTTCGACTAGGAGTAGATGAGGTAGGTTTCTTGCTAATCACCTGTTTATTGGCACCTCTATTTCGACGATATTCCACACTAATTTTTTCTTCATGTAGGTGCTAGTCATAGATGCCCAGCAAGCCAATCACGTGAGTGATGACACGTGTGACTTGATACAGAATCATTTTACTTATTATATTTTGGCATATATCACTTTATAACTATTGCATATATGCACATATATATTGTGATGTCCTTGGATTTGTACAATGGGAATCGGATCGTGATGAGATCACGAAAATGAGATCGATTTACCTTTAAACACATATCCTAAATAATCCCGGTCATAGGTTACTCAAGAGGGATATCGTGATAACCGGATAGACTGGTATGCTGTATACCGGTCCATATGATGGATGCAGCTGATCTCATAGTTGCTCGTGTAGGGACACTAGGGATATAGTACAGGTGCTCATTGGAGAATGAGTTCACTGATTGATCCGCTTACGGAATGCTGGATGGTTGATGATGCCTTATTATCAGACAGTGATTCTGTAGTCCTAGTGGTATATTTGGTCCTTAGACTTGAGACACCAAGGATGTCCTGTATGAGTGCTCCACTCTTTGATACCAGACTTATAGGTTTGGCTGTCCCAGATCTAGTACAGTTGGTCATTGGGAGTGGTAGTCGACCTTACGAGGACTATTGAGTGTCAATAGAGGATCATCCACTCTCGGCATCATGAGAGGAATATCCCATGTGTTCTTGCTCAGATAAATTCCTAGCCAGGGTCATTCGGGTTGAGAGAAAAAGAGTTCTTCGGGAGAATCCGATTAGAGCGAAAATCGAGTAGAAACCGTATGGGTCTGACAGCACCATGCTCGATATATGGTCTCTGGGATATTAGATGGATAAGGGACTATAGGTACACGGTAACTGAGGATAGACAGGTCCAATGGATTGGATTCCCCTATATCATCTGGGGACTATGACGTAGTGGCCTAGTACGTCCGTAGTCGATGAGTCGAGTGAATTATTACAGAAATAATAATTCACTAAGTTAGAAGGAGTTCTGATAGGTATGACTCACGGCCAGCTCGATATTGGGCCTAGAGGGTCACACACATATGGTAGGCATTGCGATGAGTAGAGGTTCGGATATGAGATATCCGACGGAGCCCTTGTCTTATTGGATATCTAATAAGCCCCTGGATTATTGGATCCCATGGACGAGATCCAATAAGACCCCATGAGAGATTATTGGATAGAGATCCACTAATCTAAAAGGCTTGGGTTATTGGATGCAGATCCAATACCCACTAGGGGAGGATCCATTAGGGTTTGATAGGGGACCTCTATAAATAGGACGGATTCAGAGCCTCATAGGCTAGAGCCTTTGCTTGCCTCTCTTATTCTCCTTCCCCTCTCCACCTCAGAGCAGGCCTGGAGTTTTGAGGAGTGTCGTCGCAGCCCTGCTGTGTGGATCATTGCTAGAGAGGAGGACGCTTGACCTCCTTCACCCTCTCCTAAAGATCTATAAGGAAACAGGGATATACGATCTCCCTAGGTAATACAATCTATTCTATATGCAGTTTTTCAGTTTCGCAGATTTTGCGCACCAATCTTCGCACAACGATGAACATCTCTTTGGGAATCGGGGATTTTGTTTTCTTGTTCTTCCGCTGCGCATGTGATGTCGCCTCCCCAAGATTTACCAACAGTAGGCATGCAAATGAAACCACAACCATCATAGTGTGGGGTTGATGAGCCTTAACCTCACACTAAATCTTGGGAATAAGCCCTTCAATAAATGTACCCAGAAGTTGTCGTTCTGACCAATCTCTAGCTTGGTTGGACAATCTTTCAAATTTACTCTGATATTCCAATACTATAGAAGTCTGACGAATTTTGGCGAGTTGGCCATCAACATTTTCATATTCGGATGGGCCAAAGCGAACAAGAAGCCCTCTTTTGAACTGCTCCCACGAAGGAACTCTATGACAAGTTTTGTACCAATTATACCACTGGATTGCATCTCCATCAAGTTAGATTGAGGCCATTTCTACCTTGGATTCTTCTGGGGTTATGTGAAAATGAAAAAAATTTTCCGCCCTAGAGATCCAACTGGTTAGATCCCCATCTTCCCATCGTGGAAATTCTACCCTGATGCGTGGGTAGTGTGTGTCACCATCCCGGGGCCCTTTTCCTGTATCTCTCGATTTGTTCAACGTAGAACTGGAGCTCCCATCTTGTTGAAACCCGCTAAAGTGCTCCAACAAGCTCTTTTTGAAATCATGAAGAGTTTCTTGTAGCCGACTCTCAATTCTGATTTCCAACGCTTCCATTTGTGCCTTCACTGAGTTATTGGCAGTCATTGCGTACGATTGCAAGTCGTTAATCCCCAGTTCTTGTTTCTGATGTCTAGTCAAGGGCATCTGCTCAGTAGCTGGGCAGTAGCAGCGATGGTGGCGGTAGTCGGCGTTCGCAGCAGCAAGGGAACTCACGCGATTGTGGCACAGCTGGAAACAGGGGCAGCAAGGTGAGTTGCCTGTGCTATGTTTTGGTTACAAAGGATGCAGAGCAAGGTGGAGTGGTGGTTAGGAGGCGAGCGGCGGTCATCGCACGGTGGCCCGCAATGGTGATGGGTTGGCTGGGCGGCGACGGCGCTCGAGGGGAAGAGGAGTGTTGGAGGTGGAGCGGCTGGAACAAGGGCAGCAGCGGTGAGTTGCCCTATTTCGGTCGCCATGAGGAGGGGGGCAACCGGCGGCCGCGGTTACGACCCAGGGGGGGGGGCACGGTGGCAGGGAAGTTAGGACAGCATCGCCAATAGTATCAATAATGAAGGGGTGGTCCGTTGGTAGGGAGACGACACCAGTGGTCCTTCTCGCTCGAGCGAGATGGGGAAGCGAGGAGGAGAGGTTGCTGGTTGGGGGGGCAACGACGGCGTTGGTCAATCGGCCAGGAAGCAGTGCCGGCGGTGGGAAGGAGGCAGCAAGGGTCACTGTAGGGCGTGGCCTACCGGAGAGTAGGGGCAGCGGTGGGGAAGAAGGGAAGCAGGGAACCTTCTCGGTGGCCGCCGGGGTAACAACCCTTTTTCTATTTTTTTTTTTGAATAGTTACATTGCAGCGAGAATGCAAGGATTGCCGCTCTGATACCAAATGATAAGATCCTACAGTCTTATCGTAAAAAAGAAGAAGAGAAAGGGATGATCACTTCGAGGGGATCGGCCCTCCTTGATCGCTTCGAGGGGATCGGCCTCCTAGGGTTTGTCAAAAGATAAAATAGTATTTTTCATAGATAATCGAAAAGAAGCAATTACATCCCTATTTATAGAATTCCGACTTTAGCTAAACTAAACAGACTTAATAAATATGTAGAAAATAAAATTAAAGCATAGAAAAATAAAAGGATCCTAACAAACTCCTCTCAAAAGTTATAAATGCTAGAATAGCTTGAAAGAGGAGTAAGTGGGGGTGTAAGAGTTATCTCCTAAACCCGGTAAAAGGAGAATCAAGTTGTAAAAGGTGGTTGGTCGTCGCCTATTAAAAGAAGACCAATAGTGGATGCCGGTGGCCTCGACGGAAGCGGAATCGACTGAGTAGATGTAGGTAACGATGACCGAATCACTATAAAAATCTGGTTTGCTTTTCCTTTGAGAACTTTACTTTTATAGCAAATTGCCTCTCCTCTTTACTGTGCTTTTACTACACCTACACTTGTATACGATTTCAAGTTTCCGAAATCGGTTGTTAATGTATAAATGAGTTTTAAGAAACCGACGTTTTTATCTGCTGCACTAATTCACCCTCCCTCTTAGTGCCGACTCGTTCCTAACAGTTGGTATCAGAGCCTCGTTTTTCATATTTGGTTTAACACCCAAATAGAAATGGCTCTTTTCGGCTTTTAAGAGTGTCACTCTCTCATTCGTCCTCCCTTGTTCAATGGGATGAACTACAGGAAAACTCGAATGAGAGGTTTTCTTGCTTTCCTTAGATTTGAATTTATGGAATATTATCGAAAGTGGTTTTCAAAATCCTTCTACTCCAATGAAAGAATGGAATGATTTGGAAAAGAAAACTTTTTTATTAAATGCTAGAGCTATGAACGCTCTATTTTACGCTTTGGATAAAACTAAGTTTAATTGGGTTTCTACTTGCGAAACGACTTTCAAAATGGTACACTCTCGAAATTATACACGAAGGCACGAGTAGAGTAAAAGATTCTAAAGTCAATCTTTTAATGCATAATTTTAAACTATTTTATATGAAATCAAGTGAAACTATTGGAGACATGTATACCCGTTTTACGAATGTCGTCAATAGTTTAAAAGCACTTAGTAGAAGTTTTTCGGATTTTGAACTCGTTAACAAGATTTTATGATCGCTTTCTAAAAATTGGGATTTAAAAATAACGGCAATACAAGAATCAAAGAACTTGAACCATTTTCCAATTGAAGAACTTATAGGGTCTTTGATGACCTATGAAATAACAAGCAATGCACGTAAAGAACTTGAGAACCACCTTCCAAAGGACAAGAAGGATTTCAGACTTAGAACAATTGAAGACCACTCGAGCATAAGCTCAAGTGATGGTGAACTTGAACTCCTCATAAAATTTAAAAAGTTCATGAAACAACGATTAAAGAACAAAAATAAACTTAAAAAGAGTAGAACTACTTGCTATGAACGCAAGAAGAAGTTACTAAAAGATGAATCGAGCACCTCTGAAGACAAGAAGAAAATCAACAAAGGCGAGATAGCAAACTACGTCTTAACGGCTTTCGACGATGAGGTAATCAAAATGCCCTTAATTTATTTCGAAATTACATGATGCTTTTCATAAGTTATTTTTAATTTAGTTTAATTATTTTTCTTTAAAAATTTTGTGTTTAATAATATAATGAAAATGTAAAAAATTAGGATCATGCTTATCTTTCTAGTAGTTTTGAAAATGATCATAAAAATTACATGTGTTATGATAAATGAATAAAAATATTAGACTTAAATCTAATACTTCAGATAAATCCTATGTATGTTTTAAGAAGCAATAATGTATATCTTGATGATTTTCGTATTGATTTTTTATTTTGTTTGGAAATACCTTATGCTCAATGAAACCATGATTGATGAATATGCTTTATGTTTAATGATTTCTTTGCTTGTATGCCTTATCACGATGAATGTTTTGAAAATAAATATTTGTATCATACTTGATGATTTTTATGCATGAGGACTTGAAGTAATGATTTGAAATCATATGTTTTGGAATTGTGTGTTACACTCTTTGATCTTGATGATTTTTGATCTTTTCGTTTTAAACGTTGATGCATGGTTTTGACATAAGAACAAATATTTCAGCATGCTAATATAAAGTCAATCACACAAATTGAAACTAAAGAGGTTTAGATATCTTTAAGAATCATTCAACATTATGTTCAATGAAACCATGCTTGAAGTCTTAATGAAAATATAATGATGATTTGAAAGCATGCTTAACGAGTTTATATTTCGAACTTATGTATGATAATTTTTGTGATCTTTTGAAAGTTTGGTATTAATGAATGATGCATATTTTTATTTGGCATAAATGAAAAAGGCATGCTTCTATGAAATCAATCTTATGAATTAAATCACTAAAAAAAAGAAAGCTTTCTCCTTAAAAAAATTTCTCTACTTTATCAACTTTTCAAAAAGAAGAGACTAATGAACCTATATTTATTCTTAGAATATATTCAAAATGATTTTGATTTGACGATTTGAATTTGAATGAGTTGATTTTTTAAGATTTATAACTTGAGATTTCTTATGCATGAATCAAGATATTATATCATTTGATCTACTATGTTTCTTTTTACTATTTATATTATATCAAGATAATAAAACTTGATATTATGTTTTTTATGCAATGATTTGAATTTATATATCAAATACTTGATAGTTGGAACTTCTCCTTTTTATTGATGACAAAGGGGGAGAAGTATGATCATGTTATGCATGATGATGTGTTACAAATATTCATGATGAAATTTGCAATGACTTGAATTCAGCTTGAATTCAAGGTTCTATCAATATAGCATATTGATAGGGGGGCTTAAGGTTAACTCCATCATCAATTGGTTGTCATCATTAAAAAGAGAGAGATTATTGAATAAGTGTTTATGATTTGATATGTGTTTTGAGTGACACAGGATACTTCGATCAGGAAGAGACATTTAAAGCAGGAAGAATCATGTTGGGCCGGAGGAAAACATGTCAGAAGATTGGATGTCAGGCTAGAGGATCCATTGATGTATCGACAGAAGGCTTCGGGCCATGGATTCGGGCATCAGGCCAAGACGAGCGGATATTGTGCCAAAGATATCGGAGTTGCGGAGGTCAAGTGGCCGATTGGGCAATAGGCTGCAAGAGAGGATGATGCGCCGAAGAATCGGACGATGCATCGATGGACCAATGACATGCTGGACAACATGATTCATGCTTAGTAATAATTGTCTAGATCAAA